>NW_025953059.1:0-119121 GCF_022478825.1 Daldinia caldariorum | reverse complement strand
CGCATAAAATTTTAAATTTACCCTTTGTACATAATTTGGGGTTTTTGTTTTATTTCAAATATCTATTGACACTTTGTCTGTTATCCAACCCCCCCCCCCCCCCCCCCCCCTTTTTTTTTAACCCCTTTTACGCAGGTGTCTATTCCTCCTCAATCCACCTCACCACCTCCGCAGCGACCTCATCGCTATTCCTCTCCATAAACATCATATGCCCGTTCCCATATATCCCCCTCTCCCCCAACCTCAGGTGCTCCACCCCCCGAACCCCAGCCTGCCGCAAGTACCGCACAATCGCCCAGTCGTACTGCGCGTGGTACGACGCCTGCGCCGTGACGACGAGCGCCCTCAAGTGCGTCAGGTTGACTAGCTGCCTGGGACCGACGTCCCCTCCCCCCTCTTCTCCTCCTTCTCCTTTTTCTTTCTGCAGCATGCAATCCACCAAATCCGGCCCGGGCGCCCGCGCAATCACCCTCTCGAGATCGACGTCTGGATTCGCAACGGGCGGCTCGTACGTCACCGGCGCGTTGGACACGCCGTACGGGGTCCCCGGCCCGGACGCGACGCCGAACCTGAAGAAGGGCGCGCCCGCGGGCTCGACAGCCACGACGGTCCTGACCAGCGCGGGGCGCGCGTCCGCCGCGAGCCAGAGCGTCGGGGCGCCGGCGGAGTGGCCGACGAGGACGGCGGGCCGGCCGATGCGGTCGAGCAGCGCGGCGCAGGCCGCCTGCGAGGCCCTTTCCTGCGCGGCCCAGTCGGGCAGGATCTGCTGCGTCGAGGCGAAGAAGTGGTCGAATACCGCGTCGCCGATCTTGCCCGTGCCGGGCCACTGCGTGTGCAGCTTGGCTTGGGGCCACGTGCCGAGGTCCCTGCACGCCGTGAACATGGTCTGGATGCCCTCGGCCGAGAGCGCGATCATGGTCCCGTTGCCGGGGTGCCAGGGGCTGCGGCCGCAGAAGGGCAGGTCGACGAGGTAGCACTCGAAGCCGCGGGAGAGGAAGTACGAGGCCCAGCCCGGTTGGCCGTCGGGTTTTGTGAGCCAGTCCTAGCCGACTGTCAGCATGGCATCGAGTGGATACGGTATGCATCCGTGTAGGTGTGTGTGATTGAGAGTGATAGTGGGAGAGAGTGCAGGGTGTTGAGGCGAGCTTACCGCGCCAGATCTTGTTCCGCCGTGGATAAATACGATTGGGGAAGGTCTTTTTGGATATTTGTCTGATTCTACTGGGATAAGTCTCTCGACGTACATTTGCCCTTGTAACGTGTGATGTCCGGCTTCGTCTGTTACGTATTGGCCGCCAACGTAGAACACTTCCCGCTGATGGGGTGGAGAAGAATGTGCTTCCGCGTTATCCGTCATATTTAATCAAACTCGATATTATATCTACAGATCTGTGAGATGATGGCCCCGAAAACGAACATTGTTGTATGAGTTAGGGGCAGATATACATAAACAGATATACATCTATGTGCTTAAGTACGAGAAGGGCACGAGTATATACTATACCTCTTATATGAGCAAACCAAAATCTTTAAAAAAGATCAAGATATACTATCATAGGAATAGGAGCGTAAGCATAAACCAATCGAGTTTAATTGAGTCTCTCCCACTTGCGGACATATATACTAAGGCCTAGACGATCAATATATTCATATATGAAGTATTGACGAACTCGCTCGTGAATTTAGGTACTGTGGTGGAACAATATTAGGCGTGGATATGGATATCTAGATCATGGTAATGTAGCCTTCTGATATATAGAGGTAATAAATACTACCAGGTAATAACAAAGACGGAATGGAAGTCAATAGCAAAGTGAGACGGTAAGCTTGGCTAAGACAACTAACTATACGCGTATACGCATATACGCACGACGGCACTTGATTAGGTATTTCTATTAACGCAGCATAAGCACTATTCATACATTCATTCACTTAAGCCAAATAATGTAACTAAAAAGCGACTAGAACTCCGCTCGGCCAATCATCATCAATTCGTATCATACCGATCACATCATTCGTCTGCCATTCCCTTGATGACGAAACAACTTGTACCGTCTTTTAAATACAAGTACATGGCTTCAAAACTAAGCCGGCTTATTAAACGCAGTTTTGAAAAGCAAAATTAAAAAACCTTTTTCCACGGTAGCATGTCACTAACCCCTAACTCCAGATGAAGGCCAGTCCTCTCTCCCTTTCCCTTTCCTCCTTTGCCAGCTGGTTAAACCCCCCACTCTCCTCAACCCTCCATTTCATGAATATACGCCGCGCGTGGTTCTCCCCCTTCGGGACCACTCTGCAGCTCCGGACTCATCGGCGACACCGGGTTCTGTCCGGCCTCGCTCTTCTCGGCGTAGTTCCCGTGCAGCAGCGGGTTGTACGCGGTGTATTGCTTCTGCTGGGACGAGAAGGACGCGGCGGTGGGCGAGAACGGGGTCGAAGCCGCGGACGGCGAGTACGCCAGATGCGTGGCTGCGCTCCGCGGCTCCTCGGCCGCGAGTTCCGACTTGTAGTGATTTGGGAACGCCGCGGTGGTGTCGCCGCTCTGGCCATAGCCGTGGCCGTGGCCGTGACTGTTGCTGCTAGCTAGGAAGGGCGACGCGAGGGAGCTCGACGGGTTATCGGCGCTGGGGAGGTCATGTCGCGCCATGGACGCGGGGTCGATGAGTTCGGAGCCGTGGGTCTTCGCTCTGCGGCGCGTGCGCAGGAGGAACGCCAGATATACGAGGCATCCGATAAGTAAGGCGCCAACGCCAGCGCCGACGCCGATGCCGGCTTGTGCTGCGGTGGAGAGTCTCGGGCCGGTGCCTGTGTTCGTGGATGCGTTGGGCACGTCGGTAGAAACCGTGACGGGAGTACCACCCCCCGCTCCCGTATTCAACGGCGGAATGTAGCCTGGCGAATTCGAAGACGATGTGGAAGATGGACCGTCGGATGTTGTAGATGAGTCTGTGGTTGAGTTTGCGGACGAGCCCGTGGAAGTCGGGCTTAACGTTGAGCCGGAAGATGTTGAAGATGGAAAGAATATCGTAGTAGTCTCCGTTATCGACGGCTTCATACCATCATACCACGACAGAGTCCCGCCCAGACTCGTAGGAAGAAGGGCGACGTTGTCGAGCTTCGGTTTGTCAGAGAGGACTTGGGTATCGCTGGAGCATTGGCAACGAGCAGGCGGCTTCGAGCCCGGGACGTCTCCGCTTTCTTTGCAAGCCGCCCATATATTCTTTGCGTCGTCGTCGCTGCCGTCGCAGCGCTGTAGTCCCGTCCACTGCTGGCTGCTGTACTTTCCCTTATAAGGGCAACTAGGAGCACCGTATCGCTTGTCCGTGCAGCCCGCTAGGTAGGTGATATCAACTGGCCACGGGAGAATCCTTGTTAGCCATTAAAAAAGTGTCTTGGGCTTATCGCAGCGTTGCGTATGATATTACTTACATTTCTTGTGATAGCATGCACTGTCTTTTAGACAGATATCGCCAGCGACGCAGCAGTGCCAATCCTCTCCGATCTCGACATTGCCGCAAGGGATGTAGTCATCCCTAGCTTTTGTATCGACGGCATAATAGCAAGTGCCATTAGATATGTCTATGGGATCTTCTGCCATGATGTTGTAATTGCGGGTGTTGAAGTTGAGGGTACTACAACGTGGTGATGGGTTGGCTGCGTAGGCAAACCCGAAAAAAAAAAGAAAAAGCACGACTGGTTAGGTAGGAAAAGGATTTTTTTTTTTTAAAAAAAAGGCGGAGTTAAAGATGAAATGGAATTATTCGTAAGTGTCTTCTTCCCGTAATTGTGACACTTGAGCACACCTTAGATTGTTTGATCTTTTGTAACAGGACCAGTTCGAAGAGGGTAGTTGCGGAAGGCAGCCGTTAAATTTGTTTGTCAATTTGACAACTTCACATGGATAACGCCGGACCCAATCATGCCCGCCGATTAGGTTGATATAATTCCCTCTTATGGCCTCGTCGTAAGGAAAAAAAAAATTTGCCTATGGATTGGTGCCATCTTTCATCTGAGGCGCTTGTATTGTAGGACAGCTTCGTTTTTTCCTTTCTACAACAACGTCCCGATCCCACCCAGCAAGACTCAACAATTAATTTTTTTCTTCTTCCTATATCTTTTACCAACGTTTGATTTAGCTCTATTTGACCCCATGATGCGATTTAGACAAAACTTCATTTCACCTCTATTCCCCTCCGTTTCTCCACCCGATCTCTTCCCCTGAAATATATCCAGCGACCCATAACTGAACTCTCTCTAAAGTCTAGACTCCTATATAAAACTTGCACCTTGTCCAATGTGTAACGCCATAAGATAACATAACCCAGATATGGCATCAGATGTCCGTAAACATGTTCGGTGGCGGGTGGTCACGCGACACGTATTACCAGCCTCGGTGTCGAAACCAAGACTTCCCCAGGAATATCACACGCTACCCCCGTGGGGAGCAAATTTCTTATCGTGCGATGGAGAACCGACGGCCCGTTTCTGTCTAATCCGGTTTCGGCCACCGAGAGGGACCGCCGTCCAAGCGGTATATTTACTACGTAACCTTCGGAGAGGACCCCGGAAAGCCTATCATCCTCGGTAGATACCCTATAACCGTTCGTAGGGTATGTTGCGCCTTAATTCTGGACGCTCTAGTGCTATCGGAAAATATGGTTTAGAAAACATTGGTTTTGCACTTGGTCAATATTTTTTTTTTTAAAAAAATGAGAAGAATCAAGTGGCAGAAACGTACTTGGTAGTTCAGGGAGGCAAGGAAATATCCGAGTCCATTCCCTCAGTTTCCCTCAAAACTGCAAATAAAACCCTAGGGAATGACTTAACGAACGGTAGATGCCCAAACAACTCAGTCCCCCTAGATCCAAACGCAGGACTGTGCTTCCTTTTCTTTTCTCTTCTTTTCTCTCTATATCACGGGTCATAAATAAGTAGAATTGGTAGGAGTTCCGACTCGTTCATTCAATCGTTTATCGTTTATACATTATAAATAGGTAGATATAGTTTAAGTACCTAGGCACTTAATATGTACTTCAACCTCTTGCCCATCCCTCACGTATCGCTAACCTTAACGGTAAACGCCTCCTCAAGCGCCCTGTCCACATCCACCGTAACGACCCCATTATCAGCGCGCTTGCCGTTCCCGCCTCCAACGCCCAGGAACGTGACCTTGCTGATCCGCAGCTGCTCCGCCTTGTACCCGAACGTGCCGCCGACGCTCAGCACGCCGTCCGCGTACTCGAACGAGACGTCCGTCGTCCCCGGCTGCTCGACGCTCTCGCCGTCGTCGACGTACAGCCGCCCGCTCGCCCGCCCGTCCTTGCCCACCGGCACCACGATCTCGAACGGCTGGCCGCGCACCTCCGCCGTCGTCATCATCCCGGACCCGGCGCGCAGCGGCACGATCACCCCGCCCCGCAGGTACAGCGGCAGGTCCGTCCACTCCTGGTCCGCGACCGTGACATACTTGCCCTCGCCGACCACCCGCTCGCGCGTGTGGAAGTCGTAGAACACGTCGTCCGGCAGGTACACGTCCACGCTGGTGCTGTTCTCCTCCGTCACGGGCGCCACGAGCAGGCCCGGCCCGAGGAAGTACTGCAGGTCGATCGGGTACGTGTTCTTGTCCCGCGGGTACAGGTAGAACAGCGGGTTGACCATGGGCGTGCCGTCGCGGGCCTGCGCGCGCATGGCCGTGTACATGTAGTCGAGCAGGCGGTAGCGAATGTCGATGTGCTTGCGGGCGGACTCGGCCGTCTTCTCCCAGCGGTAGAGCTCCTGCGGCCGGGCCTCGAGGCCGTTGTGCACGCGGAAGAAGGGGGCGAAGGCGCCGAGCGCGGCCCACCGCGCGCACAGCTGCTCCGTCGTGTTGCCGTCGAACCCGCACGTGTCCGCGCCGACCATCGGGATCTGGTACACGGACGCGAACGCCAGCATGCTCCGGATCGCCAGCCGGTAGTGGTGCCACGTCGACACGTTATCCCCCAGCCAGTGGCCCACCTTGGTCCCGGCCCCCGCGAACGTCGAGCGCGTGATGATCATGGGCCGCACGGAAGGGCGGCGGTGCAGCATGGCCCCGTGCGAGGCGATGGACATCATCGAGCCGTACAGGTTGTGCGTGTCGTACATGGTCAGGCCGTTCTGGTGGATCAGATCCGTGTTGACGGTCTTGTTGGAGATGCCGCCCTCGGCCGCGTTCATGCTGTCCGAGCCCGCCGCCTTGTTGTGGATCGCGTACTTCGGGAAGAGAAGGTCGCGATCGGGTAGGCCGAGCTGCTTGCCCTCTTCTTGGCGCGGTGCGAGGATGAGGTTGTCGAAGTAGGCCGGGGGAGTGCCGTCGCGGATCGCCAGGGACTTGACCTCGGTGTTGTTGCAGCCTTCAGGCTGGAAGTTGCAAGAAAAGCCGGGGAGGGGACGGGGAGGAGATCGGACCGGCGGGGGCTCCGGCGGGTATCCCACGGCCGAAGCGTCGGGGTTGTCGCAAGGGAAGAAGCAGGGGAAGTTGGAAGGCTCGTTCATGTCGATCCAGAGGGCATCGATATCAACGCCATCCGTAGGCGAGAAGAACAGATCGAACTCGTTGTTCCAGTACTTGGAGATGTTGGCGGAGAACCAGTCGGGGAAGGCCGTAACCCCGGGCCAGACAACACCCTTATAGGCGGTACCGTTCTCGCGGAGCATGAAGACGTTGTCCTCAACACCGCGCCGGAACGAGGTAGGGAAGTCCTGGTAGGCCACGGCAGGATCTACCATGACGACGTAGTGCTGGTCGTGCGCGTGCAGGTAGTCAACCACCTCGCGCACCTTGTGCAGAGGGTATCTTTCCGGGTCCAAGGAGAATACCTAAAACGTCTTGTTAGCTTGACGAGAGCAAAACTATCGTAGACTGGGCGGAATCTTACTCTTCTGCGGTACATGTAGTCGATGTCGTTCCACATGGTCTCGAGCGGGATACGAGCTTGGCTGTAGTTGTAGATGACCTCGGCGACTTCGAAAATATCTTGATACCCGTAACGGCAGTTCTGGAATCCCAATCCCCAGTACGGCTGCATCGTAGGTTGACCCACGATCTCGGAGTACTGCTGCGCGACTTCAATCGGGCTCGGGCCGGACACGAAGTAGAAGTCCAACACGCCGCCGAGGGTGTTGTACTCGAGGTACTGCCCAGCTTCGGCGGTGTTGTTGATGATGATATCCATACCGTTAGAATTCAAGAAGAACACGCCGTGGGTACCCGATTCTCGGTGCTCGTAGTACACAGGATGGTTTCCGTACAGATTCGTACCTTCGGGGACGCCGAAAGAGTCCTGCGACCAGAACGTGCGGATGTAGTCAGTTGTGTTCAGCATGAAGGGATCCGAGTGCTCGCCGAGACCGTATAGGCTCGGATTCTCCGGTAGCTTAGTCCGTAGGCGTAAATATTGCGACTCGAATACTATGTTGGCGGCCGATGTGTCGAAAAGGACTTCGCCCGAGTCGGAGCGAGATACGGTGAAGGAGAATGGGCTCTCCTTGTAGTCGAACTTCAACGCAGACTGTGCTTCTTCGGCACCTTCAGCTTCCGGCCGAGGGAAGACGGACTCGGGAATTTGGTAGACGTTGTTAGCAGCATCTTGGATTTTGACGTGAAGTCTCGTTTCTATAGAGTATTAGACGATGTTTTCTTCTTCTTCTTCCTTAGCCTTTATCAAAGCGTTGCCATACCTGTGTCATATGAGACTTCGAGAGTCAAGTCCTTCAGATCCGTTCCGTATACATTGCAAGCCTCACCAGCCAGCTTTAGATCCGCCTTCAACCCCGAACCCGTGCTAACGACATTCGAAGCTGTATAACCCGGACAGGAAGCGAGAGGGTCAGCGGTCTGGTAGTCTCGTCGTATGACAGCGGCGGCTGAAACCGCTGTCGCCGCCGTAACAAGCGACAAGAGGGTTGCCATTCTGATCGAATGTGTGACAATCACTTGTCATGCACAGCAGCTCTCCTGCGTGTTAGATCTTAGAGAGCGACAATCTCAGCGTGGAAGCTGTGTGACCCGGCAAAAGAGGTTCGGCTTTGTTTTCCATTGGGACTTGGTGCTGCTTCTGGAACTTATATACTTCTTTCACGTACCTGGGTCTTTATGCGTATGTACTACTACGTAAAGTCGTCCCATGGTAATAACGTAGGATCGTGATCATCCCAGCTTCGCCCCCCCCCCGGCATATACCCCAATATTCCCAAAAAATTGCTACTCCGCTCGAACCGTTTCCGTCGTGTTTTCCCCCCAGGGGTCACCATAGCTTCGAACAAGAGCAATTTGTAGCCTAGGAATCTAGAGCTAGTTGTAAGGCCACAATCGACCAAGAACATCATACATCATACACTTACAAGTTAGCGGTGGACGACGTCAATCAGCTGCTTCGGCGCTGCTTCGGTCCACGTGATGTATTATAAGGCGGTCCAAAGAGCTGGCTTTGCTTGGCATTTTCGCATACTCAATGCGTAAGTTGGACAAAAGGCGGAGTGAGAGCGCGTAGGCGGCGCTTTCGCGGAGCTTCCCCGGACCTTTTGGGTATAGGATAAAAAAAAAACGATTGGCTAGAGCGCGGCCCAGCTCCTCATCTCCTCATCTCCGCACCGAGCCACTGAGAGCTTCCCCGCAGGGGCTCCATACAAGCTCCATACCCATGATATTAGGTACCAAGTTTGCTTTGGCTATCCAATGAGAGCATAAAACAGGACTAGGTTCCATCCTATATGGGCCCCCTCTCTTTTCAACAAGCGTGTTTGTTCTGTATGCTGACGATGTGGGGAACAACACCGACTTGGGCTTGTCCCCCGAAAGACTATCAACACCAAAAGAACCTCTACCAGGATCATAATTGCACCGAGTGATCCGGGGCTACCTATATAGTACGAACATGATGTTAAAACGTACGAATAGAACTTCACCGCATGATATAGAATGAAAGCTTAGCAGTTGGCAATACATTAGGTACCTCCTATATAGCCCAAGCCCCGTCCGGAACTAGCTGTCTTAGTTTTCGTTCTTTGCGTCCTTTATACTCATAGGTACAGGTAAATATGAATATACTATGTATTACCTACCTGCAATTACGACGAGGCCAATATGAGAAGACTAAACGACCTAAGTCATCACTACCAGTCACGGTTATGACAGCTGCGCCGTCAATTCGAGGATATTGACCAAAGAACGAATTATGGAACTGAAGTTAGTTACTCTACAAGAATAGGCCCTCCAAAATGAACCAAAGATCATGGTAAACTATGAACACCCGACTCCCAAATCAATCCGGAGCCTGGGGATGATCACCAGATACGTGCCAGAATGCGCAACGCTCAAAGTGATTAAGATAAAAATATACCGAACCAAATTATGCAGGCCTCCCTTTCCTTCCCCCTCCTTCCTAATGTCTATCTCAAACAACCGACCCGATGGACATTCGCAAGAGTATGCTCGAAAGTGGTATATAGTCGTACAGTCGTCCCTGTAGTCTGCGCTTAACAAAATAGAAACGTCAGGTGATCGTGCCACATCTAGTTGGGATACACCCGGTAAAACGAGCAAAAGAAATTCGTAAACTCGTCCTGTTAAACCTCGCGAGGCACGTAATTTTCGACCGATCCCTATGCCCTTAAGAAAGAGAAAAAATCCCATCTGAATGCTTCGCCTTGAATAGCATTCTGTATAATATATAGCTCAGCGTCATCCGTCCACGTCCATTTTATCCACCATCGTACTTGCTGCTACTATCGTCCGGTCCTCTTGATCCCGGTCCTGGTCTCGGTCTTGATCTCGGTCTTGATCTCGGTCTCGATCTCTGTCACGTTTATTTCCATCAGAGTGGTATTCCATATTGTTGCCGGCGGACTCTCTCTCTGGGTTATTGCTAGATCCGCTACATAACCTGTATTCGCCGTCGTCTCGGCGTTCGATAATACCTTCTTCCAAGGCCCATTTTGCTAGTAGGCGATCAACACCGAGCCGTTCCGCTTCGCCCTTCTCCATATGTCTTCCGACGTGTTCGGTCCATTCGTCCCAAGAAGTAGGTCCCTCGAAGACGCTCGCGCAACCAGCCTTAGGACAAGAGGACCTTTGCGGAGGCTGTCTCCGGGTCACAAGACACGTTTGCTGCATCTCTTTAACGTGTGTTTCCCAATCTTGTTGCAATTTGCTATCACCCTTCGCAAGGGCCTTTTTTATTGCGAAAGGAGCATGCATTCGACGAAGGTGTTGCGTAAAAAGATCCTTTCTGTTAAATTCGTTTCCCTTGCCTTCAACCGTACTCTGCGGGCAAGACGAGCATCTATAATACTGGAGGCACAGGTGTTGTGAGGCAATATGTCTCTTCCATTCATTCTTGGACCCGAATGTGCTAGTGCAACCAGCAAAGGCAAATGCACAAGGGAAAGGCCGAGTGTGAGCAGCAGCGATATGTTTACGTAGCGATGAATAATCCTTAAAGGGGGCATGACTACAGTGATTACAGCGCGTTTCCTGTTTCGGTGCTTGTTTTTGAAGTGATCGCCGCTGCTGCTTAGGCCGTGCGGATGGTGGTGTAAATTCGGTATTGTATGGAGCTTCGTCCGCGCCAGATTCATTTGCTTCTTGGGGTGAAACTTCGTCGCGGCGACCGGCTACCGTCGTGTGATCTACAGACATGGCTTGTGCGTGAACAGCAGGTATGTTATCATTGCTCAAGTGCCGGACATGGCTGAGAGCCTTTAACTGCTCAGCAGCTTCCTGCATCTCAGCCGAATCTTCAACGTCATTTTTAGGTATAGCAGTACCCGGCCTCGAGCTGGTATATGCGATACTGGGGGTACTAGATGGTTGGGGCAACGTTACGGAATCAAGTCTACCCATGCTCTCTGGACGAACTGGTGTCTCTGGTCGTAGTTGAGAATGGGTAGGAAGTTCATGTCGGCGTACGATTGGCGTGCTTGCAGCCACCTCCCGAGCTTCTAGGAGCATCCGACCGTCTTCCACGTCTTTCGCCGATGCCGTGTTGAGGACAGGAACGAGACTGACTAATCGATTGTAAAGGGGCGTCATATTATGGGAATTCACATATCCTAAAAAGCAGCAGACTTTATCATGCTGAACGACGTTCCAGACAAGAAGCGGCATTGATATGAGCAGCATTGTAGGTGGTCCTAGAAACATGCCCTCGACAGTAATTTTTGAGGCAATAGCAGGGGCATTATGAAGCCAGTGGTTGAAAGAGGACATATCCGGGCTGGCTTCGCCGACAAACGTTGTACAAACTAGGGCTCTTGGTTCATCGAAGGTCAAGTCTGCAACTGCGCTTCGGTGAATGATTGGATCTTCCCGGGGCGTCTTGAATAGTTGGGCATCTCCGTCGATTCCAATCTGGGGAGATCTTGATTGTGCCTCGATGTGAGGCGGGAGGGGGGATATAGAGATAGATTGATCTTTAATGGAACTTAGAGCGTAGAAAACCGGTAACTTTTCGGTGAGCGGTATGCTTTTGCTAGCTCCATTAGTCAGTCCCGAAGCCTGGATCAGATCTTGTTGTCTCTGAGTGGCCACTTCGTGATGCAAACGCTCGGGGGTAAAAGGTCGCCCACTGCCTAATTTAACTAATGCTTCCGTAATACAGGATGTGAATGACCGTAAGCTATGATCTCGGGTATAATATTCCGGCGAGTTAGCCGCAATGACCTGCTTGACACTGCTACCCTCTATAACCGGCTGTTCTTTAGCGGCACAAGTATCAAGAAGCAGAAGTATATCGGACTGAACATCTTCGAAAAGACATCGAATTCCACTCCATTTCGCCTTTGAAGTCCTCTCCGAATTACTAATTATATGTTAGATCAACTTCTACGCTACCGTACCGTGTGGTGTGACCTACCTTGCCCAATAGAGTTGATGATCCTCGCCAACATAACTGTAGCCCGCGTAATATATTATTAACAGATGGTCGGGTGCCGCATTTTCAAGAAAAGATGCCATACGAACGCCAAGTTTGACGCTAGGATTTGGAATGGTAGGTATGTTGAAACGCTCAGTGCGGTAATTATACCGATCGTGGAGGACTTGATCGAGAGCGACGAGATCATGTTCGACGGCATTATCTTCTTCCCAGCGGAGGATAAGAACAGAAGCTTTTGTATAGGGTGATTTTTGCGTTTGACGATATATAAGCATGGCGGCATCTTGCAGATGCCTCGCGAATGACTCGAACTCATGTCTTTCCGGGGGCGGTGGGGGTACCTCTTGAACCTGATACTGCTGTGCGGGCGGCACCTATTGATGTGAGTTTCCACGGATCGATAAGGCATATCAATTGAATTATACCTACAGGTTCGTGAACGAACGGAGGAGGACGCGGAGGACTGGCTTGCGCCTCGATCTTAGGAGCCAGCCTTCTCTTCTTTGCCGCCGGCTGATCCATCGGATGTCAATTGAAGGCGTAACAAGACGACGGAGGCTCCTCGGCAGCAATTGTGGTTATAAAATAAAATCGCAACACCTCAAATTTTGGAAATCATCTGTATTATGATAAATAAATAAACAGATGGTGCTAGAGAAAGACCATGGAGGGCGAGATGGGGGGGGAGAGAGATTGGGAATTGGGAATGATCAGGCTACGGGCGAGGCTGATTCGGGAGGACGTGTGGTGGTGCGTTGCAGGCCCTCCAAGTCTTCGTTAGATACATACCACCCTAAGGTTAACCTAAGGTAGCTTTGTCCAACAGAAACCCCCGCAGTTGTCGATCAGTGCTGCAGAGAGCCACTAAAGGACTTCGCATTGCTCCACAAAGCGGAGCTTGAAGACTCGTTAACCTCTAATAACATAACGTATATCTATAACCGCTACGATTTGTACTATCTTTACGGTTTAATGCTTGTAAAAGTATTATTCACAATTTAAGATGCGGAGATACAGGGGGTCAACTCCAACAAAGCTTAGGTTAGGTACAAGTAGCCTACTCAGATAAACAACAACTCGGCTCCGAAGTACCTATTCTATTGGTTGGCCCAATTGTTGTTTAGTACCTAATTCTTCAGCGATTACGCGTTGGTTTGGAATGGGTTTAAGGCGGAGAGATGGAAATAAAACCGGGGACCTATTATTATTCTAAAATTCGAGCGATGGAATGTCACACACTGGCTTGAGGAATATTTACTAAACTAAAACAATTCTAGGTACCTAATTATTCCTCAAGATTCCTACCTACCTGAGGTAGATAACTTCGATTTTTTTTTATAAAAAAAAGCAACTAATTATTCGACGAGGCAAGCCATAAACACAAACTATGTGATTTTAAATGCATTCATTGTATTCATTTTAAGATGGGTATATGGCCTCGAGCTGATGAAAAACTCGAGGGTTCAAAACTTATAAGGAATAACTAAACCTCTTTATGTCCTGAGACTTCATATCAAACACGCCTCTCTGAACAATCCACAAGGCGCATTTTACCAAAACGCGCTATCCATTACGATGTCCTGGAACATCCTAACACTCCTGTCCACTTTCCCTAGACGATGCGACCGGTGCGCCGTTACAACATAACCCCCTTCAGCCTTTACATTTTAGCCGAAGTAGTGTGTTCAATGTCAATCTTCTCCTCGGAGCTGACCAGGTTGCGCTCGACCCTGATGATGGAACGGTCGTTGTGAGTCTTCCATGCCGGGACACCAATGTATTTCACGGAGCCGGGGCCCTTGTCTTCGAAGACAGCAGCGATCTCCTCGAGGGTCTTGTTGGCGGTCTCGGGGAACATGAAGAACGTGTGGAAGAACATGGCGAAACAGAATACGGCGAAGAGGACGTATGTCTTCCAGGTGATGCTCGCGAATGCGGGAGGGACGAAATATGCGAGTGCGAAGTTGAAGGCCCAGTTAGCAGATGTGGCGAGAGCAACTGCCTTACCACGCACGCGAAGAGGATAAAGCTCAGCCGGGTACGTCCAAGAGGCGGGACCCCATGTCGGCGCGTAGGAGGCGACGAACAGGTAGGTGCTAGCAATAACGGCCTTGGCTGGCTTTCCACTGATAACCATAGAAATGGCGGGAGTATCGAACTGGTGAGGGGCAGGCGGGTGCGAATACACGGCAAATAGACCAGCATTGATGCAAAGCCAAAGACACATGAAGAACGCGCCGACAAGCATAGTCGGACGACGACCCCACCTGTCGAGCCAAATAAGAGCCGGAATAGTCATGACAACGTTGATGATGAACTGGATACCGCTGGGTAGTAGCACATCATCACCAGAGCCCGTCATTGTGAAGATGTACGAGATGTAGTACATCATGACGTTCATGCCGGTGAGTTGTGACCAAATCTGCGTGAAGAGACCAATGTGAGTTCGGTTGATCATCTTAGGTCGGAATAACTCGATGTAAGACACGTCGGCATTGGCACGCTCGAAGTCAACCGCTTCCTTGATTTCTGCCATCTCCTTTGCGACAAGTTGAGAGTCAGGGTCTCCTTTGCCGTGGACCAGGACAAGTACCGCCTTGGCCTCTTCCCAACGATCGTGCTTCGCTAACCAACGAGGCGATTCGGGGAGGACTGTTAAGCCAAAGAAGAGTAGAATGGCAGGAATCATTTGTAGACCCCATGGCAGACGGAAAGCGGCGGCTCCGCTGATAAAACTGGAGCCGTAGCACACGAAGAACATGATGGCAATACCCCAGGTGATGGCCCATTGTTGCATTCCAATAAACCGGCCTCGTTTAGACGGCGGCGACAATTCGGAGATGTAGACCGGGACCTGAGCCGAGCAGATACCCACGCTTAAACCGTTGATGATACGACCAACAATGAGCATCGGGATGTTTTGGGAAGCGCAAACAATGATAGAACCGATTATCCTGTAAAATTCGTTGTTAGTGGAAGTCTAGATGCGGGCGTATTACAATGTTGAGAGCATACCAGATAACAGCACCGATCTGAATAGACGTCTTTCGACCGAACATATCAGTAAGAACACCAGAGATGAGGGCACCCAGCCAAGAACCACCGGGCATGGCAGCGGTGATGCCACCCTGTACGACATCGTCCGGACCCTGGCACTCATTGGTTCCAGGTCTGTTGCCCTGCAATTGTTAGCTAAAGGGCATTTATACGAGGTGAGAACTCCGAGATTGGATGGACTAACTTGTTGATTAAATTGACACTTGTAAGGGGCGGTAGAGATAATAGCACTCATAGATGAGATATCAAAACCAAACAGCGCGCCACCTAAGGAAATTGTTAGTGTTCCGCGACGGCAATAGCTGCAAGCTGCAAGCAATTAGAGGCGGTGGACATAAAAAGGTGAACTTACCGATGACGGACGTGGCCGCGATAAGATAAATATTGCCAAACTTCTTCATGGTTGTCTAAGACCCCGCGTGGTCTATTGGCGACACATATGACTTGCTTAGGTTGTTAGTTGCGGATGTGCAAGAAGAGCATGTCGAAAAACAAAAGTAGGACTGGAAGATGGGAGAGGGTCGATCCTTTATTATATGCGAAAGGGGTGTGTCGCTGGGGTAGCCAGGATTCAGGATTCGAGTGGTGGAAGTTTTTCGAGGTACATACAATACAATACCTACCTACCTAGCGTACAATACATGCCCTACATCTACCAAACACTACCGAGATACCTAAGGTACCTAACTTATAACCTGCAGATGTGCAGATGTGTACCGCCATCCCGAGGATGTAGCCAGGTGCCAGGTGCCAGGTTGCTAAGAACCCCAGTCCTTTGATCGTAGCAACAAAGGCACATTGGTCACTGGACCTGCTCCATGCCTGTGTGGCGCCCCGGCCGGGAGAAGTTACAGATGGATGGGCCGGGTTCTACATGGCATGCGGATCCCCAGACTTGTTGAATCTACGGATTGGTATAGGCCTAACCAATCTTTGCTCTCTCTCACACATTTCGGTGAATTGACGGTTTGAGGCGATTGGATCCAGAACCGGTCAAAGCTAAGCTAAGAGCATGGCTAAATCGTCACGGGATGAATGAATCAGGACATACCAAGAAAAAAAAAAGCATCAAGCAAGCAAGCAATCAACCCGTTCTTGTTCGAATCGGATTTCGTTAGGGAAAGGGAAAAAAAAAAGTTCCCACAAGCTTAGGGATAACAACACCCCGAGCTCGCCTAGGGCTCGTAACGTGTTTCCCAAAAGAGGTGACAATGGGGTTTCCAGGGCAGTGGGACTCGCCCACAAAATTTTCTGGAGGTCACACGCGTGCTAACTCTCTCTGTCAAGCCATATGCGGGTAACAAACCAATCCGCGGGGAGAGGAACTTCTCGCGGCAGCGTCTATTGGTTACTGGAATGTTCATTCGGGGGAAGAGGGTTGCATGGGTACAGTTGTCTTAGGGCTTTTAGGACTTTTTAAGCATTCGACCAACAGCATCCCAGAACTCTGGATAATCATTTCTGCACGCGATTTACCACTGCCCGTCTGATCAATAAAGCTCTAGATAAGAATGTTGGCTCCGTCTGGACTCTACCCGTCTGCAGAAGTTCGAGCGTAAGGGAGGGATTAATCCCATCTTTTTTAAGACGCAACCACATGGAGAATTCCGGGGTAAAGTCTAAAATCTCCAACTAACTAAAGAATGGTCCGCTTAACTAGTTTGAGTTTGTCTCGAGTAGTTAGTCTCGCGCTGTCGAATTCTTGTCTCAGTCATATTTTGGGAAATGAAGATGAAGACGGCAAAAAGTGCGAAATTGGTAGAATACGTGTCTTAGGTAATAGGCGGCATCCCGATAATACAATTTTGGTAGCCGCCCGCACATGATTGTGGAATGATGTCAGTGGCCTACTACGTATAGTAGGAAACAGGAAGTTGGTGGTTTAGGTAGTGACGTCCCCTTCCCTCCTAATCCATTTATGAGTATCCACTACGGGCCGAATAGACTTTGGAGAGAGCTAGGGACCCCGGATATTCCCCCAAGCCCCCTGGGGAAAGACTCGGGGTAATCCATTGGAGCTTTTTAATCCGCTTTTTTTTTCAAGGTTTGAATTGAATAGGTAGTACTTGAAAATACCTCTTGAAATACCTGGTCTTTATGAGTGAAGATTAATCATCAGTTTTCAAACTCGTTGCATACGAGCCCAGCCGCGTCGTCTATTCCTTTTTTTTTTGTCTTCCTTGAATAAGCCTCGGGTCTTCCGCACACCGTTACGATTTTATTACGCATCACATTGATGTTTTTCTCACCCGTGTGACTCAGCGCGCGCAGGATAACCAGTTTAATTATCTGACCGTAATACACCTGGTACCTAGGCAGTTCGTAGTGGCACTTGGTTACACGACGTATGAGCGGTCTCTTATTGAAAATATTAGCCTGCGGATCCCGGCAGCCTAATCCCTCACCTACCTTTAAGCTAAGGAGAGAAAAAAATAATCTTATTACTTACCTACCTTTTCACATACCTTAGGTAGTAATAGTAGTTGTTGCTTAATTGTCACTGTAGCTAACGTTCAATTGGTGATGCACGCTACATATTCGGAGCCGAGCCGTAGCCGGAAAGCAGTAAAGACACGCCAACTTGTCTCAATTAGCCCGGACGGAAGCTAGGACGTTTGCAGCGTCTTCAGACTATACCTGGGTATACGAAGCGCAAGATTACCATTCGTTGACACGATATTTCTGTCACCTCCGCATATAACCGATTCCACCCTTGGTTGAAAGAAAGTATCGCCACCCTAGGTTATTCATAGCTGAGCTGTACTAGCAGAGTTATGTCCAAGGCCAAATCAAAATCTGCTGTCCACGTGGGAAGTGAAGGAAAGGAATATGAATTCGCTTTTCGACGACGCGGAATGCGACATGACGTTGCACAACCTGAATCCTTCCGGCTCTGCTCACGCCAGAATCAGAGCATAAGCTTTTCCCTCAACGTTAGCGTGCTTCCTTCAGCTGTAATGAGCGGTAAGGTACCATTGTATTGTATAACCACTCGGCAGCCCTACATTTCACCCAAGCGTCACCAATAAGGTGTTAGTTGTCTTTCGGGTAGGCCAAGAATGAAAAAAAGACAACAAAGAGACTACCGCAGGGTCCAAACTATGTACATTTAATTCGAAAACCCCTAAACTTCATGATACCTATTAAACGACTTTCTTAAAAACTACTCGATTATCATTTCTAAAATATGTTTATCAAGTCCTTCCGAACTTTGAGTTCCTACCCTCGCCCTGTTAGAATGACATACGCCGAACTCCAATATCTTGTCACTAGCTAACATACCGACTTATTTCTTAGTTTCAGAAGTGATATTACCAACTGATAAGTCCCAAGTTCGAAAACGGATGATACACTGCGCAATGTTGCCTAGAGCTAGCGGCTACTTGGTTTCTAGTTGTGACAAACCATGCCGTGTCACTCGCTGTTGGAATGCCACTAAACTCGTATTTCCCGAGTCTACAGAAAGCCGTTAGGTCATTTTATCGATTAATCTCTGTTTAGTTACTGCATGACAACTGGAATGTCGAATATGTGTCTATTGTTGACATAAATCCGTTCATCTCGTGTTCATCGTGAGTATAATCTTACTTACGGCCTATATCACGAGCAGAGCAAAAGACTGGCCCTGACCTTATTGTTTAATAGACGCGACTAAGCAGATGAGCGGGTGTACGCGGCTAGCTACTATGTATAAGGCGGTCATGGGATAGAGTATCAAAGATGGAATCCATCTTTCTCCCGAAACTCCTACAAAAGAGTTGGCGTTGAGCGGTCAACCGGCATTGAGGACAGCGAGTTCCGTACGCCTAACGCCACTAGAAACATAAAGAAATGGCGCGAGGGCACGGACATATCGGAGCCGATAAATAATCGTGAAGTGCCAGAGTGCATAGTCCTTTGGCAAGGCGCCAAAGCCTCTTTACGGAACACGCCTTTCGAATTGCGTACATAAGTAGATCATTACCGTCGAATGATGGTTTACTCGCGAAATATCAATGATCTGCTCTTAATCGAGATCATTGACCTTCGTCTCACCCACGGCGCGGATAATCAAATTCCCCTGCATGGAAGTTTTCTAGAAAACTTCCTTGGATTTCTCAATCAGTGGAGCTTGTACTATGTAAGTCCCCAAACATGTAAAAGCTGATGACCGAATCACGGTGGCAATGCTATCCGCTTTAGTTCACTCAACTCCTACCAATGAGAGTACATTGTTATGGCTGAGCCACAACGTTCGAATCTTGGATAGTGTATTTCGTCAACATGTATCCATCCGTTCGTGTTAGGCCAACGAGAGGATGCTACCCAATGATTTCACCGATTTGGTGATTGAAAAAGAGGGAGTCAAGCCCGAAACAGCTGAAGGATTATAAGCGTCATGCATTACTTTTACCGTTCTTACTTACGGTTTACATGCGTTGGAATGGATAACTCACAAGTTCTACCTTCTCTCAGTCGCACCTTGACTTATAATCAGAGCTGCCGACAATACGGGAAAAAAAAAAAAAACAATTTTTGTAGCTGCACGTGGTTTATGACTTGGGGCTTGGACTCAGCCCTTCTAGCGTCGAATAAGCAATCATAAAAATGGATAAAAATGGGTACGATACCGGATCTTCCGAGAATCTTTGGTAAGCACGTTACTAGATGTAGGTACGCGGTACGGAATAGAGGTAGTGGATACTTCTAAAGCGACTCAGCGCAACACCCAGATATACGGGCTTGGCTGTGTTAAACGAAGTACATGTGACGTCTTTTGTGTAGTATGCGACAGGTACCTAATCTAATGCTTACATGTACAAGCCGGACCAAGCAACTTCCATGAATTTGGATTGCTTAGCCACAATGACAAAGACTTGTTGCGCCTTCGACAGAAACATTGAACCTTGAAGTTTTCAATAGCCATCAATAGCCATCAATAGCAATTCACTCTTTCAACGGCATTGTCAAGCAACATCGTAAGCGCGCAAATTCAGCTCTCTTATTCCAATACGATTTGATTCAAAACCAACCCGAATATAATACTTTTATCATCTTTACGCTATCATATTTCCAACTATTTGTTACGCGACGAACCATTATTCCTGAGCCATTCGGCTGTGGCGGTTCCTACCTAGGTAGTCACATTTAATTCATTTGCCTTGTGAGACTGACGTCGTCACCCGACGAGGGTAGCGAACTTTAGCGGGGGATTCGGTCTCAACTTATTTTGTCTATTTTTTTTTTCTCCTTAGACAAACTTCTAGTTGTCCTAAAAACATTTCGTCAACATATCTGGAAGATCAAAGGTATCTACCTTCATTGCGACAAAGATGGAGTCAGAAGGACATCTAAAGAGGAAAGACACCACCAAGGGTCCTCCATTAAGGATATTAAGCTTGGGTAAGTTATTTACCCCGCCAACCTTGATACGCGCTCTACATCGAGCATACAAGAATACTAATTTTTGGCGTTTTGCGCCGATGCAGATGGTGGAGGAGTTCGTGGTTATTCTATGTTTATTATCATACAAGAAATAATGCTTCGAACCTACGTCGAAATCGAAGGGAAAGCTCCAAAGCGCGATCAAATTCCTAAACCATGCGATCATTTCGATCTCATAGTTGGTACCGGTACCGGCGGCCTGATCGCCTTAATGTTAGGGCGACTCCGGTTAAACCTAGAACAGTGCAAAGAACTGTACGTTCGCATGACGAGGATGGTTTTCGAGAGTGATAAAACTTTTGCTGGTATCCCGTATCGCTCCACATTGTTCAAGGCATCTATGCTTGAGCGCGCGATCAAAGAAGCCGTAAGGGAGCATACTTGGTCTGATGATGAAGGAAACGACCTCGCAGCAGATATTGTCAGTCCCATATCTACCGTGTCGCGATCGAGCGCTGCAAGTGGGTTTCCGCGACGACACCAAAGCAACGCAAGCGTCGTCAGTTTTAGTGGGCGCAGTCCAGCCAGCCAAGCCAAATCGACATTTCGCGGTGGACAGGGTAATCCCGATGCACAGTTATACGATACACGAGAAAATAGGACAAAAACGTGAGCTACATTCCTTTTTATATTGGCCATAAAATTACTAACAGTTTCGTAGGGCTGTAACTGCTATGTACAAGGGAACACGCAAGGGTGGCCCTCCTGCGCTTCTCCGTTCATATGACTCGAGAAAAGAGCCTCCCCCAGAATACGACTGTACAATTTGGGAGGCCGGTCGGGCGACATGCGCGATTGGGCTGGCGTTCAAGCCGATCAAAATTGGACAGACGGTATTCCATGATGACGGATCTGGAACATTTAATCCATCTCCTGTGGCCCTTGACGAGGCTACAGTTAATGAATGGCCGGGACGAGATGTGGGCGTCTTCATCAGCGTTGGAACCGGTAAACGACCAAGGGGTACCGAGCAGAACCAGCACCTATGGTATGAAGGCTTTATGGGCGAATGGGGAGAAGCCAGAAAGAAGTTAATTGCCAAGGTGGAAGGCTGCGAAGCCATCCACGAGCGCATGAAAAATGAACTTTTGATAAAACGAGGCGTCAACATTGAGAACTACTACCGATTTAATGTCGAAGTTGGTGTTGGGGAATTCTCCATGAACGAGTGGGATAGGTTAGGTGATATCAGCACGGGCACAAAGAGGTATCTATCTCAAAATACCGAACAAAGGATGGTGCAGGAGTCCTCTACAAAATTGGCCAAGATCCACAAGGCAAAGCAGAGGTATGAGAGACTCGGTCGAATACCTGATATTGTGTCTCAACCAACCATGGGGTCGATAAACGCGCCATTAGCTGTTGAGCTTCCAGGAGACTTCCCTACGTCATTCCCAATCCGAAGCACTCCATCAAGCCGGCAATCATATGAGTCCGGCATAGATCACCTCGAACACCTCTCCGTCAATGCTGCCAACCCGCCATCGCCTCGGAGTTCCGATGATCGCCTGCGGCCTGCCACTAGTCATTCCTCTCCGCCTCAGGTAGTTACCCGACCGCATAGGATGCCCTCGCCTCCTGCCTCATTATCAGCAATCAGGCCGCCTCCCCCAGACGACGAGCCTGACCGCCTTGTGGTGACAGCCCCCACGCCAGCGCAATACCGGAATGCTGCTGGTAGTGATAAAATAGCAATCACGGGGGCCGACGAATATCCCCGGAGGCAAAGAGATCCTTTCATGCAGCCTATGATACAACCATTCCAGCCGCACCGCATTGAACCTCCACCACTGCCCCCTAAAACACCGCTGCCTGAAAAGCAGATGTCAGGCGGCCGACGCCCTACTCGAACTGGGAGCCCCTTACCACCCTATCCCGATGAAGACGGTCCTCCGCCAGTAGTTAACATGGCGAGGAAACCGGACTATAGGGGCAGATGATCACCCCACCAATTATCATATAGTAACGCCCTAGTTCATTAACTCCGACGTGAATTAACCATCTATATCTCTACCTTAGTACCTAAGTAGGTAACACACAATTTTACGATTCCGGCGTCTATGGGGTGGATATTTACAGTATACCTAGGCAAAGAGGCCATGGCTTTGAATGATTAATGATACCATTCGCGCTTACGAGTTGACTCTCTCTGATGAGAGCCCCTGCGCGCGTGCACGCATCGTTGCACATTGTATGATGACGATGAATATTTTCGTTGGGAAAAAAAAAACATTTCCCTCGCGAATTACAGTTACGGATACCCCTTTTATTTTGCTATTTTTTTCCCCCGTGATGCTCGGTTTTGTTATAAAATCTATTGAAGCTAGCTAGTAAATTTGGAATTTAACGATTTGGCTGGCCGAAATTTACTTTTAAATATACCTGATATGGAGTGATTTGACTAATGAGCCGTGATATCTCTATGTGTATGCCTTTTTAACAGTAGTCCCTTTTGACATCGCTGTTCAGAGTTTCTAGCTATCTTCTTTTACCTGGGACAGGACGTGCAAAACAGATGCATGTGTACGCTACGTCGTCAAGGTGTTATTAGCTGTATCATTCGTAGACTTCTTACCTACTTGGACTAAGGGTGGTGCACTTGCCTCGAGCCTTTTCGTTGGATGGGGAAAACGTATAGGCAAACACGATACGCAAAGCTATATATATAGTTATAGCCACAGCTACAGGTATAGGCTGGGTCTGGATTGTGTACCCTACATGTTAGCCGACTACTTGCACCATGCAGATATATCTTCAGCTGCGGACTCCGAGGAGCGATCGATCGCTCGCTCGCGGACTGGAGAGCCGCAAAATCCCCACAAGAGTTCTGAATGATCAACCACCTAACCTTAAGTAGGGGTCTATCCGGAACGGGAGTGGCTCGTCTTTATCTTGGTGTTGGTTACCTGCATCGCCGAGTAGAAGACAGGTTATTTAGTTAGAATAAAGATTCGAAGTCTTTTCGACGGCTCCCGGATCCTCGCTGACATTCGGGTCCACCGGTTTTTTTCGTCGCGGCGAGTGGATCAACGTTACATTTATAAAAAAAAAAAAAAAAAAAAAGAAAAAAAAAAGAAAAGAAATCTCTAGGAAAATCTGGGTATAACTGCGCCTGCTCTGTTCGACGAGGTGGGATATCGAAGAGTTCGCTAGCGACGGTAGTGGTTCTTTCTTCTAAGATACCCGTTAAGGTAGTTAGGTAACAGGTACCAATCCAAAACGTGATCGGCGGCGGTTGATTTATATCTATAAGTGTCAGCCGCTTCACTTACACGATAGCATTTGTTCCGCCGCCCAGCTATTGCTATTTTAAATTGATTCTCTCGGACTTCTACAGGACCTTTACCTTGTTCATCTCGCATTCGCTTACCGCGCTTGCTCATCGTATTTTGCTCAAAAGCCCCTGCATTTTAGGCACATAGCAACCGGCCACCTGCTTACATACCTACCTCATACGGAATGTAGATGAATTTGTGAGAAAGCTGAATAAACCATCAACAGTCGACAAGGATATCAACCTGGGTACGTCTATGTAAGGTATGCTATGTACCTGCAGCCCTAATTGGGAGAACGTGCTGTGCCGTACCCTTACTTCCCAAACGGGCGAGATGAGCCTTGGCATAGACGCTGCTATTGGTGATGCTGGATTTTGGGTCGGCATCCCCCTGTATTATCCCTGATATTAGGCTGTGCGCAACCGTCTCCCCCATTGGCCCTATTGGGGGTGAAGATTTATGCCTAGCTACCTTAGGTAGCCAGCAAGCACATTGAACCATGAGGCTATAGGCATGCCCCGTCGCCCATAATTTTAACATCTGGCTCGGCCGGTAATGATATTTCTCCTCTATGCCAGCCATCATGGTAATTAGGTACTATCGCCGACGTTTTCCTGCCCGATAGCAATCGCGAAGTGGCACGAAGTTCGACTCTACTGCGTCTTGTTTCCATTAGAAGTAAAGGAAGAAAGCCGGCCATGAGCAACATGCCTATAGACCATACGGCTTTGCAGCCTGGGCTCGAGCTCGCTTATTCCACCGACCCGGAAGTCGTGAACCCGCCGTCGCACAAATATCTCGTCCAAGAATCTGGTCCGGGACTTACACCCCCCAAGACTGACAGCCCTTCGTATAGTACACAACCAGTTTATTCAGCATATGCTTCGAAGGACGCAGTGCCGCAGCCACCACCTCAAGGAGGAATTGGTCATAGAAGAAAGCTATACTTTCTAATCGGAGGCTTAGTTATTATTGCGGTAATCGTGGGTGCGGTCGTCGGCGGTGTTCTCGGCACCCGGGCGGCTTCGAATGGTGGATCGGACGCGTCTGCAAAACAAGCATCTTCAGCCTCATCTTCAACATCATCTTCAACCTCGTCTTCAACCACATCTTCACCAAGCCCAACGTCGACACCAAGCTCAAGCCCGACAGTAAACACGACAGCAGTCAGGCCCAAGACGAGGCTCACAGTGACGGGCCGGCGCGTACAAGGCAACGGCTTTACCTCGCGGCTGTTCTGGCAAGGAGGCGACAACAAGATCCGCACGTCGCGGTACAGCAGCAGCACTGGCCATTGGTCGTCTCCGTTAGTCTTCGACGACGTAGACGCGAAGCCCGGGACGCCGATTGCCGGGACCATCTACCTGCAATTCCCGCAGTTCGAGTTCTTCTACTTAGACCCGTCGTCCACGTTCCAGGGGATCAACTTCCTCGAAGATGAGACGGTGCCCAAGATCGATAGTATTAGCTCGGACCGGGCGCCTTTCACTGTGTGGGATAGCTCCAAGATGAGCGCCTATTGGCCGTACGTCATATATCAGAACGAAAACACCACTTTTCATCGTGTGGTTTACGACGGACACGGAAGGGGTTGGTTCAATGACTTGGTGCAGGGCTGGGAACATCCGGATGATATTCCCATGGGCGACGTCGGCTCAGGCATCGCAGTAATACCGTTGGTAAATGACTTTCACACACCATATGCAGCGGGTCTCGCATACCGCGATCCAAACGGTCGCTTGTCTATATTCCCATTCGGCGGTGTTGACACGGGAGTAGCTTGGTATTTCGGTATGTAAGACTGCTTCGGTCCTTAGACTTAGTAGCTTTATATACTAACAGTCATATAGGATCGCCCGGCGTCACAATCCCCCCAGGAACGTCTATTGCGGCGATGGCAATTGCGCGGGAAGGCACAAACACGACGAATACATGGATTCTGTACCAAGATGAGAATAATAAGATCCAATCAGTATGGCAAGAAGACGACAATTCATGGCACGGCCCACAGGAAGTGGGTGACGCGGACGCCGGCACAGATATTGCATGCTTGACTGAACAGATCGGCGACCAGCCTACGCAGTCAAACCTAGCGCCGCAGACGGATATGAGACGCTGTTATTACCAGTATAAAGGCTTGATTCTAGAGAAGCGGCTTACATCTTCTAGCTGGGTGGATGGCGCCTCGATCCCAATGGAATAGATCGGATAGACTTTGCGACGCATTGACTAATTGTTGTAATACTATAATTAGAGATGATTAGAGATGGATACATATCGTGGAAAGATGTGTCTGCTGATTGGTTGTGTATATACTAGATTAGGGTTGGTGATTCTCAGGGTTTACCTATGCAGCAGATCAGATGAGAAAAGGCCGTGTAACTCCTAGAGCGGATATGTTAAGCACACACACAGAATGAAAAGTTGTAAATTAGGGGTAATTAGGGGTAAAATAGAGTATTGATTTGTGTGTTAATACAAGCTTAAACTTTTCAGATGTAACAGACCGTCCACAGTAAGCAATTACGATAAGTTGAAGAATCTCGGATGGTCCCCCAGTAGTTCCGTCTCTCCGCATATACCTAGACGAGTATAATATACAGATGAAGTATAACGAGTTTGCGGCACCGTCCGTACTCGACTTAGGAACAGGGTGCTAGTTATCTCTTATCGCGAATATGTAGTGGGACTGGCGGATTTAACGTGCTGCCTACAGCCTCGCCTCGAACGTTCAGGTCATCTAGTAAAAATTCTCCGTCAGATACTTGATGACGAAGTTGGGTACTTCCTGTTTGTCCCATACGTTGTCTCCTCATATGTTGGACGAATCCGAGCGATTCCCACTTCATGCTGCAGGCGGCGAGAACTGATAAAGCACCCGCAGCAAGAAGAACAACGAAACATGTCTTGATGGAGTTGGTAATGGATTTCACGGCCAATCGTAGCACTTTGGGGTCAACATGTTTCAGGATTGGCGAATCAACGCCCGAGAGTAACTCGCGAATACTTTCGTCCGAGAAACCCATACCTCCAACGGAATCCTTCAGCGACTGGAAGCCCGTGCTCTGGTAGATCATCCCAGCGATGGAAAGCGAGGCTGCGATACCACTCAATTGTGCCATGTTGCTAAGTAAAGCAAGGTCTAAACGGTCGTCGGTGTCAGGTAGGAAGGTTGTGCACACCGGCACTCCTAGCTGCCACAGGATACCAAGTCCAGCGGCGACGATACTCTCGAAGCCCATGACTGCTGACTCAGACAAATCAGTGCTTAACATCTGGAATAAACCCCCGCCGACTAGAATGAGGATAGAGCCGAGGACGAAGAAGGCCTTGTAGAATCTAAGGGCCGGTAGTAGGCTGCCGCATAGAATGATAGTAACTATGAAAACACAAATGAAGGGTAGTAGTCGGGTTGCCGCCGCGAATGGATCTAGGCCGTGTCCAAAGGCGAAGTATATGGGTACGTAGTATAATGTAGCACCATACGATGCCGCGGCGCAAAACGTGCAGATCCAAGTAAGCAGGACAGTTCGGTTGTGGAGAAGTGAGCCAGAAGACAGCAAACGGTTCTCGGATGTCGTACCGAGATTATATGCCTGCTGTAGAACATATGTGATTACACAGAACGTGAAAATAATCCAGGTAGCTATACTCGAGTTGATGCCCCAGGTACCCGTGGATCCGATAAACGTACAGCCAATTGCGAAGAGTAGGCAAACTCCCATATGTAGTAAATTTCCTATCCAATCGACCTCCTTGATGTGTGCCCATGTTGTCTTATTAGTTGGCATGCTGTAACGGGGGTAGAAAAGAGCTTGAAGGACCAAGCTAATGACACAGAGTGGTATCACTAAGTAAAATGCCTAACAGTGTTAGCCCTTCCTACCTAGCCGTATAGCAGGTAAAGGAGATATAATTACCCATCGCCATGTAGCATGATTATTATTGGCAAAGGCGCCTCCTAGAATACGTATGAGATATCACATGCTAAAAGATCGGACCAAAACGAGACGAACCTATAAGTGGACCGAGCACTAGACCTATAGCAAAGCAAGCACCAATAGAGCCTTGTACAAGCCCAAGTTCGTGGGGATAGGTAAAGATAATATTGAAACTCAAAATTCTAGGACAGTCAGAAAATGATCACCAAAAACTTATCAGGAAATGGCACCATACCCTTGGTATATGATGCTTGATCCCAGGGCCATTACTGCACGCCCAGCAATGATGCACTGAATATTGGGAGCAGCACCAGAGAGAGCGGAACCTCCAATGATAAATATCATCGACAGTAGACACAGCGCCTTGAAGTCTCCGAACTTGAAAAGCTTACGACCCAGGGGAATCAAGGCGACATTGCAAACCGAATAGCCGAGCGCGACCCAGGAGAGTAGCTCGATATGCCCAAAGGCCTTGTAGATGGATGCCTGAATATTGGCGACATTGCTCACATCGTATCCTGAGTGATTCGTAGGTGAGAAGTCTAGTAGCAGGGCATAGAGAGGACAGCGATGGAAGAGGGAACCTACCATGCATTATGGTTAAGAAACAGTTAGCCACAAGTAATGCTCTCCATTTCCAGACTGGTAGACTGTCTCTAGGATGTGAAGCGGGCATGGAAGGAGGTAGTTGCATGCCATCATCTTGCTGCTCGTTGGCGTTTCCGTGTGGATATATTGAATTTCCTTCCGCAAAATTCCGCGTGCCTAAATCCTGGCGCGGCATCTTGGGATATGATGCCCCAGTGCCTCTTCCATCCAAAGTACCATTGGAATTTGGCATAGAATATGTGTAGAGTGGATTGGTAAGGCCATTAACTCGATTGTTCGGCTGCTGGTAACCTTTTATTACTCCATTGGATCGTGGATCTGGGACCGCGAGTCGCGCGGCAGGGTAGTTCGATACCATGATCTTTAAATACCCTTCTATTGCTTCCTTTCGGTGGAGAAAGCAAGCAATCAATCACTAGACTCGACGGTTTGCCTTGCTTGGCGCGCGGTTCTGACTGATTTCTTCATCAACTCTAGGCACTCCCTTGCATTAGATGGATTAGCGGGGGTTCTGCAATGTCAATGTTAGGTACCTATGCCGGTCACCTTTGATATAGTAACCTAGAAAAAGAAGTCTTACCTCGTTTTGAGTTGAAGTTTGTTTAATAGAGCTTTAACCAATGGTAGCGGTTGCATTACCTAAGGCAAGAGTAAGGTATCCTAGCAACTCCTAGGTAGGTAGCTTTGGACATGCGTACCTTGGGTTACAGGTAAGTTAGAGGTAGGTAGGTACATGTAGGTTAAGGTAGCACAATGATCTAACAAATGGAAGGCACCTAGGTGAGTACCAAATTATTCAAGTATTCAAGCAGCGACATCTCCCCCTCGTCGTTGTTTCCTAATAAGTTATCCATTTCGGTTGTTTAAGTGTCTGATTGGCCAGATACCAAATTCAAGTACCTAGTACACCCTAATTGTCCTCCCATAATACCGTCGACAAGCTTGGAAGCTTCAATCTACCTAATGTTAATAATTAGCAGGTTCTCCTTGCAAGTATACATGTTGTATGTTGTACCACAGGAGCGGCTATTCGGTGGTACATACCAGATACTATGTATACGTTGTGTAGCAGACGCGATTACATCGACCTTTTCATCTTTTGTTTTCTTCCCAAAAACCTATAACCTGCAATTTCTAACTTTACCTACCTCACTGTGTAAAAAGGGTCCTTTTATAATAGCTTATAAATTATCGCGCACATTACACTAGTAATATACGATGATCATCGATCGCTACCTTTGGCATACCGAGATGAATGCCAGAAGACAGTCCACGACAACTTTATATTCGGCTGAAACTACTTCTCCATCTTCCCGAGACCATTTGGTGCAAAATCCCGGTCAGCTGTACGTACTTACCTAGTAGTCTACCTTCTCCCTCATATTCAGTCCCATCATTGCTCGCACAGCAGCAGAAGTCTCATCCCGGTTGTGAATGTCGCCCGTCCATCCCAACCAGCCCTCGCCAACCTTCTTGAATGCGATAGATGTTTGAGCTTCGACTGGTGAAGGTCCGAACACCCTAGACTCGCTCGTTGATCCCGGGGGCGAAGCATACCACGAGTCTTCGGAAGCGACGTTCTTAAGAAA
This sequence comes from Daldinia caldariorum, assembly GCF_022478825.1. NCBI lineage: Eukaryota > Fungi > Ascomycota > Sordariomycetes > Xylariales > Hypoxylaceae > Daldinia > Daldinia caldariorum. The sequence continues at coordinate 89,329 of NW_025953059.1, read as the reverse complement.
AACCCCTTTCTGGCTATACGCAGCGGCTAGCCCGTCTCTCCAGAATTGTCGAGGGCCGATAGCAGAGCTCTGGAAGACAATCGTCGTTGTTTCGTACTGGCCGTACCGCCAAGGCAGGTCCCACACCTCTTCCATCCACTTGTTGAAAGCAGGAGGCGTAACTTCCGTGGCAAAGAAGCAATCTAAGATGGCCATACCTCCATTTCGGACATAGTCGACAACTTTGCTGGATAGAGACCTGTACTTGGGGGCCGTAATATCAGGGTCAACGATCCAGATGGCCCGAGCTGATGGATGCTCACTTAGAAGCTTCTCCGGAGCATTAGGCTTCAAATAAGAGGCTTGGTAAACATCGGCCTTCTCTTTGATCTTTTTGAGGCCTCCTTCTAGCTGTCCGCGGCAGAATATCAGGATTGTGGGCTTTGTCTCAGCCATGCTGAAGACGCGTGTGTTCAGGTGTAGAAAGGGTGAGAACTTTCCCAAAGTTTAAGATTGAAGGGTCGTTAGCGGTACCTGATAACATGGTGGCTACTTAGTGCCTGGTCAAGATAAAAAAAAAGACGAGGCAACTCCAATGCTCGAGGGGCTTACCTACCTGGCAGCCTGGAAACGATCTTATTAGAGCTTGGATGTACCTAGGTATACACGAGGGCACCATGTGCGGGTCTTGTTGAGCATCACACGGATACCTACAGCTAGCTGATGTCAACAGCTGTGGATCCTTGGAGACAGTGCACGGACTTACTCACCCCAATTTCAACTGGCAACAGCTGAAGAGACAACAACAGTTGCCAATAATACACCTCCGCCAGGATCTTACTTATCTAGCGTCTCCATTGCCCCATCTGCCCATACATATTCCGCAAGTAGTTACTAGGGGGTTTTATATGGGAAATTCCCTGGATTATACTTGCTAATCTAGAATCTTCAGTCTTGTGGCTTGTGCGAAGAAAGACATCTTGAATTTACAACGTATTTTTACATAGAAATTACCTTATAAGTTACTTGAAAGACCAAAGTATGGAACGGTGGAGACGCTAGACAAATAAGATCCTGGCGGAGGTGTATTCAAGCGCAAGCAGAAGAACATTACTTATGGTTATATTCATAACTGCTTGCAATCAATAGCAAGATAGGTATTGGCATATGATTTGGGAATCTCTCCTAAAAGAACACTCATCCCAATTTGGATCAAACTAATCATAGGAAAGGTCGCCTTCTCTGAAAGTTGGCTAATTAATGGAATACGAATTTTAATCAGATCACTCATAATTCAGCCTGCTGACCATAGCTTGATCTACTAAACTTCATAGTATTGACTTCTTAGGATACTACCCTCTCGCATGTCGGCTATATACTACCGTAGTATTATCGCAGACTCTGATAAACACCTTACATGTCTAGCAATATATATGGAAGCGATAGCAGCGTCCTAGAAACAGATACTTACATTCCTTACTTAGTATATATAATCTGGCCCTGGACCGACCTCTTAAGGTTATGCAGTGGTATACCAGAACTTAGGGACAAATAGTCAATCAGATTATCCTCAGACGTAAGTATAGCCACAAACTATTTGGAAGGGGTAAAAATGAATTTTTTACTTCTAGTCGGTCTGATTGCGTTACAATTGGTCATACCAGCCCGTAGTGACCATGGAGGCTCTGATATTCAACCGTACGATAACCCCCCGGACTACATACCTCCTACCAGCACTTATCAAATCTAATTCACTAAGCTCATCTTAGAGGAGGGCCAAAACTGCCTCAGCTTTCAAATGCGCAACTTAGAGCGTTTGCGAATTTACATCAAGCGAGGAGCGCCTGGCAGAGTCAAAACGGCACGTATGTAATCGCAAGCCCCTGCAAAAAGGGGTTCAAGAAGCCCACCTATAAGCTCTCCGCCTTCCAGTTCAACAAGACGACCACAGAAGCGGGTCATAGGAGCATGGCACACTTCCTGTTACACGATGTTGCGAATAACGAAACGACTTCGTGTACGACCCCTTATCTACAAGACCCGAACAAGCCGATGTGGAATAATTGTGAAGGCGATAAAAATGCGGTATCGCCGAAGACCATATTCAAGTATAAAGCTGCCGCTAGCGAAGTTGAGATCAGCCAGATGTGGATATGCGAGGTCGAAAATAAGACTCATCCGTAGGTTTTCATAGTATAGGCACCCCCCTTTATGAGTTTTGGGGGGTTTAATGCAACCGAGAACTAATCCATTCGATAACTACCTAGTCTATCTTACTTCTCATCCGCGAAGACTCAACTTACCGGACTCTTGAAGTGTGTGGAAGATCCTACACAGACAAGATGCGTAGTCGCGGACGAGAAGATATCGTCATTCGACGGGGACTACGTAACCCCGGTCTGGAACTCCGATTCCGTGAAGATAATTCCACCATCTGAAGAGGAAGTCCTGGGCACGCCGTGGAACGAAACTCCTTGCATCGGTACTTCTTTCAGTTATCCGGACTGGGATGTGCAGAACATGACTCGCGAGGAAGGCGATGATGGGACGACTTGGAGTTTCCGCTTGAGCAACCATGCTAATAACCAGTCTGTGACATGCGCTGCTAAAGGTAGAAAGTGGTCCGCTTGCGATAGCACTTCGACGGAAGTACGGTTTTCCGAGGAGACGAAGGAGCTCTCGATTAACCAGACGTGGGTATGCAACGGAGGGGAGAAGTATCCAAAAGAGTACGCCAAGTTGATCGCTATGGAAATATTTGAAATGACTGACTTGCCTGTCCCAGCGTGACCTTCCGAGCCATTGGAACCGCACCCATCGACATCGAATCCGATAAATCAACTTACATCAAGGGATCACTAACCGAGCCGATCGAGCTAACCCCGAACGTCGCCCCCGAAGGCGTCAACCACCCGGGCTGCCTCGAGACCTCCGAGACGCCGACGTGGACCGTCACCTCATGGGAGTGGAACGAGATATGGCGCGGCGGCTTCGGCACGGGGAACCTGACGGCGACCTTTCTCAACCCCGCGACCGGGTTCCGCCTCACGTGCACGGGCGACGGCGAGGAGCTCAACCGCGACGGGCGCTACGGTCACGACCGCTGGTGGGGCTGCGCCCTCGCCCGCTCGCCCTTCGACGACTTCCGCATCCTGTCCGCCATCCGCCTGAACCCCCTCACGGGCGTCTTCGCCATCGACCAGCGCTGGCAGTGCAACGGCCACCACGGCAAGCCCCCCGCTAGGTTCCGCGCCGTCGGCGACGCGGAAACCAGCCTGGCGTGCGCGTGGACCAACGACACCTCGGCCGGCGTGTTCGTCAAGACCTGCCGACAGACGCAGCTCCCGCTGGCCGTGCGCGGCGCCGTGACGGAGCGCAGCGAGCTCCCGCCGACGGCGTTCTTCGAGCTCCCGCCCTCGGGGTACAGCTGCACGATCGCGTCCGTGCTCGCGACGCAGTGGCGCGCGGGGTTCACGTCGGACGCGGTGTACGCGGGGCCGACGTCCGCGCGGACGTTCGGGACCAACGTGCGCTTCGGGATCCAGTTCATGGCCATCGACGGGTACCAGGCCGTCGAGTACGAGGGTCTCGACACGACGCCCTACCTGCCGACGAGCCGCCCGGCGCGCTGGTACGAGTGCAAGGATTACATAAATGGGGTGCGGTCGTCGAATGCGTGGGACCGCCAGTCCCTCGAGTGCATGTGGCAGGTTGATCTCGCGACGGGGTATATGGCGATAAATCACACGTGGTTTTGTGATGATAAGGACCCTGAACACCCGTAAGTTACGCGTTTCTTTCTTGGCTTAGTTTGGTGTTTCCGGAAAGGCGATTGTCTGGAATTGTAGGGAAACTAAGTATCTAACGTAAGGTACGTGTGCTAATAAGCACTGACATATCAAATACAGGATCATCTTCACAGGCTACGGGAGCAGGTTCTACAACATGTCTTGCTACGTCTACCGTAAGGACGACGAGATCTCGTGCGGCGTGCTGGGGTTGAACCCGCCACCTATCTTGCCGACGCATCTGTCGTGGAAGAACGTCCCGGCTGCAGAGCTAAAGGCTTTAGAAGTCGGGTTAGGTATTTGAGCGTCGTGGTACAGTGTTGTTTGGAATAGAACATACTGTGCATCTTACCCCTATTTTAACCCCTATTCTTTTACCCTGATCTACTAGGTCAACCCACCATGAGATTAATCAGAATGAGCAAATCATGCGAGCTATTACGGCAGCATTCCAGTTAGGAAATATAGTATTTTGAAGGTTGAAGCCATTAAATGCTGGGCAAAATCGTTCGCTCTCTCATATTAACAACGAGAAACAAAAAAGGGGGGTGGAGAGAAGGATAAGTAACAGCTTATGTTCGGTCCAGTTTAGGGTGCAAATAATATATATTACGGTCTCTCACTTAAAGCGATATATACCTTGCGGTAATAGTGACACATTATTATCGTTCTACTTACGAACTTCTATTCGTTTCAAGCAAACCATCGCATCGCACATCACTCCCTTGTCTATAGCGGCAGTCCTATTCCGCGCCTTTGGGTATACCCGTCCCTAATTGCTCTTCCTTTTCCGCTTTCCATCCATAGCGTCCAATCGACACCATCCTTATCGCGCTAGACAACCATCATTGTCTATTGCATGTAGTATACGCACGGTCCCGTCGTTCCGTTAACATAATACTGTACCTGCGGGATCTGAGGAGTGGGCGGAGGACGGCCCGCCGGCGGTGGGGGCGGCGGCGGCTGCTGCTGCTGCTCCTGCTGCTGCGGTGCTGCGCCCACGATGTAGGCAGGCTCTGCTACGTAAGCCTGTCCCGCTGTGTAGAACTGCGGAGGCGGGTTTATCTGGTTGGCCGATGCGCCGGCCCAGAAGGGAGATGGGCTGGGGTAGCCTATGTGACTGTTAGCGTGATCTCTAGGTACTGCGGAGATGTGCTGCTATGGAGAGAGTTTTTTTTTTGGAAGGGCGGGAGGCTTACACCATGAGCCCTGAGTACCGGGCGGCGGAGGGGGCACTGAAGGAGCTACCAGCGGCGGGTTAAACCAGAGATAAGGTTGCTGCTGCTGCTGTTGGGGATTGATCGGGGGAGGAGCGGGAGCAGGGGCACTATTTGTAAATCAGTTAAGCTTTATTTTGTATGGAGGGGTCTTCTTGAGTAAGGAAGCGCTCACTTATTTAGAATAACGACAGGAGGACCACCGCCGAAGTTAGGTATGGCGGGGCCAGAGCCTGGTCCAACCGGAGGGATGATGTTTGGTGCGAGGTGAGGAGGATTCGGTACGGGATACACGATACCTACGGGCTGCACTGGAGTAGCGACAGGAAGGCCGAAGGGAGGAGCAACTGGTGGAAAAGCATTGTTCGGGTTCGGATCTGGCGCTGCCGCGGCTGGCACCACAAGAGGCGGCGGCGGCGGCGGTCCACCAGAGGGCGGCGAACCGCCCGCCGCGTCGGGTTGCAGTTGGATCGGTTCTGACATCGGGGTCGAAGAAGGGGTAGAAGGCGCAGGCAAATTCGCAGGCTGCTGAGATGTGGTTCCGTCCGGATGCTGAACGGCGGCCACATTTGAAAATTTTACAGATCCCGTTTTCGCTGCACCATTCACGGATGCGGAACGGCCGCTCATGCTGTGAGGGACCGCAAAACGAGAATAGAATACTGACGCGCAAGAGCCCGCGGTCGCTGCATATGCTGTGGGAGTGTCGGCAGAACCCGAGGTGGTAGAAGATTGTGCGGATATTGGCGCACGTCCAAATGAATTGATTTCCGATCCAGCGGAATCGGACGCGATGTCGGGAGAAACGGCAATGGACGCGCCAGTAGATAATTGATACGAGTCCTCGCTATTCACTAGTGTGGTAGAGGACAAATCGCTAGCAGATGAACTTGGCGAACCAGTAGAAGCAGGTGTAGGCGCGTTAGTTTCTGTTTGCTGCAATTCAATGTCTACCTGAACATTGTCTTCTTGTCCAGAGAGTACTGTGATATTGACCTCTGCATTTGGCATAGGAGGAACTGCGGTGTTTTCGGCTAGCTGGTCTGATTCGTCCTCGGCCGCTACAGTGTGACTGTGCCTTGGATTAAGACGCGTAGAGGTAACAACGTTCTCAGGAGTTGAATCGTTGGCACTGTTAGGCTCCTGTGCGGCCGCCTCATTTTCGGCATTATCAACCCCGTCGTCGGAGTATTGCGTAGGGTCTTGATTTGCGCTTGTGAGATGCATCACGCCAACGCAAGTGCAGATATCTATCTAGAAAATAAAATCTTGGAAAAGTGATCCGTGATACAGACAAGCGAGAGATACACACTACTTAATAACAGTACCCCCCAGACGCTATATCTACCTTACACCGAGGCGAAATATACTTACTAGGGCTACCTAGGTACCTCTTATAGTACCCATGGGATGAAAATATGATTCTGAGTAGGTAGTGTGGATATTGAAACGTCGACTTTACTGGCTCAACTACCTTATGTACCTACGCATGCTCGCAGCTACGTAGCAGAAGCACGAGCTATAAGGAGAAAGATCTATCAAATGAAATAGACTGATAATCGAGTACTTGTGGTTAGACATTGGGTTCTTCATACCCTTGGGCCTTATTATCATCAAGTGTGCCTACCGAAGGTACCCAACTAATACTTTGCCTCCTGGTTTCAAGAGGTAGCTAGAGCAAACAAATAAAACAACGAGCACAGCCGCTGAACTTACCACATGTGTAAATGTAAAATGTACCAGGTAGGTAGACTCCCATGTTTCCATCTACCAAGAGGTTTTACCTTGATCTCGTCATGAGAAAGCCATATTTATAGTTCCCACGCAGCGCATTTAAATCCTGCACGGGAACTAATTCTATTTAAAGTCGAATAGATTTTTAGCTGCATAGATGAACAACTCCTAGAGGTTTTCTCTTGACGCAAGATAGGATTAATATGTAGATAGGGGTATGATAATTGTATGTCTAAGCAAGATGGCGAAATGCCCATAACTTCACGAATAAGCAACCTTCGTAGGATGTACCCTCGGCCGCGGGATAGGCGCCGGCTCAGGAGCGTAGTAACCCCTTAATTCCTGAGCCGGGTTTGGTAGCGACATGACCTGGGATGCTGGAGGCGAGTAGTATCCAGCCAGTTCCGGGTTATTGAGGGCGGCTGCGGGACGATGCGGCTGCGTGGAAGATGAGGATGCGACGGCTACAGGAGCCACCGAACTCGCAATAGATGACCTTGGGGAGAATTCGACTCCTTGCAATCCATTCTCGCCGGTCGGCCTCGCAGCCCGTCTTGGTCTAGAGCAGAATAAACCACATAGATATGACCTTGGCTCATTTGCCATTTGATTTTTTTTTTTCTTTTTTCTTTTTTCTTCTTTTGACACAAACTCAATTCCACTACTTAATGAACGCAATCACAGCCTAAATCCTTGTTAGTCTTAGCGTTTTGTGACATGGAGACGAAAAACTCACGAGGATGAGGACGAGGACAGGGCATCAGAAATGGACTCAACGCGCGTAAGCAAGAAGAACGCTACAGGGGAACGAATAACGAGCGACAAACAAACTTGTTTGAGGGGGAAAAAAAAAGGAAAGAAAGAAAGAAAAAAACGATGCGGCTGTAGCCCGGAGGCAAACGTCAACACCGTTAACACCGAAGGTGACCCTGGTGACTGTGGCTCTTCATTGGATAGCATATAGACCCACTTGATCAGCCAATTTCTCGTAATTGTTAAAAGGTGATATAATAATTAGTGTATTACAGGCTAAAGTACTAACAATTTCCATCTTAGCATTGAACCTTTCACTCGTCCTAGCACTAATCCTAGCACTAATACCCCTGCTACCGCTTCTAATCTCGAGTCGAGTCCCTATATCATGTCATATCATATCATACCTTAGGAGGTACCTTTCACATGCTTCCTCACCTCACCTCCCCTCCCCTCCCCTTCTTAGCAAATACATAGCCCCCTACAAAAAAATAAAGAGATAATAATAAAAATAATAGTAATTCATTCTAATTAACCCCCAAAAAACCAAAATGCTCATCCGCACCCTCCCCCTCCCCACCCCCCTCACGATCCCAACTGAGCCCCTAACCCCCAGCGCCTTCGCCCCCTTCGGCTCCGTCCTAACTAACCCGGCCCCCGAACTCCATCCCTCCGCCGCAGCCGCATCCTCTTCTTCATCTTATTCGTCTTCGTCTTCTCTTCTCCCCCAAGGCTTCGGCGCCGTCTCCGCCAACCAAGGCACCGCCATCCAGTACCGGGGCCTGGCGCCCCCCTTGCGGGACTTGTACGCCCAGGCGCCGAGCGGGAGGAGGGCGTCGCCGCGGACTACGATGTTCGTGTGCGGGGCGCGGGAGCTGGAGCCGGAGCCGGACGGAGAGGGCGAGGGCGAGGGGGGAAATGGTGGTAGGAGCAAGAGCAGGAGCAGGAGTAGGGGTCTGTTCACCGTGCACGTCCTCGAGCGGCACCCCTTCACCACGCAGACCTTTGTGCCTCTCAGCTCTTCTTCCTCTCCATCATCATCATCATCACCACCTGCACCGGTGCAGTATCTCGTCGTCGTAGCGCCGACCCTGCCGCCCAGCAGCGCGGACACGGCCTTCCCTGCTCCCGAAGACGGAGACGGAGACGGAGATGGGTCTCGGCAGAAACTCCCCGGCCGGGGCATGCCGGACCTGCGGCGCGTCCGCGCGTTCCTGGCCACGGGCTCGCAGGCCGTGACGTACGGCGCGGGGACGTGGCACGCGCCGATGGCGGCGCTGGGGCCCCCCGGCTCGGCGGTCGAGTTCGTCGTCGTGCAGTTTGCGAACGACGAGCCGGTGGAGGATTGTCAGGAGGTCGCTCTTGAGGGGGGAAAGGGAGGAGGAGAAGGAGAAGGAGAAGGAGGACAGGAGGATAGTGGTTCGAAGATAAAGGTTCGTGTGGCGGGGCAGGGAAGGCGGGGACATGGGGCTTCGAAGTTGTAGGATTGTAGGATTGTGTAGAGTGTAGAGTGTAGAGTGTTCTGGGCAGTGGTTAGTGGATGGAGGGGGAAGAAGATGATGGAAGCTTAAGGCAAGCCTGCTTTCACCACCTAATTGCTTACAAAGAGAACAATCACTACCTATCCTAAGATTAGCTGCTAGTCTTTACGGATATTCAAACGGAGTCTTGAAGAATCATCTACGAAAAGGATGCCTTAGTTTTAAAAGCAACTCATCATCCATACAATTTTACTTTGATTCAGGTACTTAAACCCATTTATCACTACCCCTACCAGTCTCTCAGGGGCAAAAAACTTAAACGCCCCTATTTTAGAGGTATTTCTCATCTACGAAGCATATTAAAGAAACCAAAGCACGCGCTCTGAGCGATTTCATCTTAGGAAATACGAAAATCAATTGCGAAACTCAACAATCTGATCACTAATTAAAAAGAAAGGGGCTATTCCCGGATTCATTAACAAAAACAAAAAAAAACAACTGTAAAGTCCTCCATAAACCGCCTGTACGTGCGATCGTGATGATGTCCCTCTTGTCGGTTCGGCGTCGCAGTATTCGTGGCGTTGGAGACAGTGTCAACGAAGGAAAAGAAGAATAGTAAGGAAAATCGATGCTTGCTCATAGCTGCAACAGCAAGTAGTGCTTGGCTGGCTTTTTTTTTTTTTTTGCTTTTTTTGCTCGTGCTCTCTGCCTCACGCAAGGAAATCATCGTAAACTCTTCGTGGTCTGCAACGCAACCATATTATGTAGCCTCTCTGGCTATTCATGACCCGCCTCTCGTACAAGTGAACTCATCGCAACCTTTTCGTGATCCGTAATGCAACCGTATTATATAGCATCTCTGGCTATTCTTGACTGATTCCTTCTCCTAAGTCTCTAGTTAGTTCGACTGACACTACCTGACGAGTCTGATATGGAGTTTAGGAACAGTTCAGACTTACCCTTTCTTAGCCGCCGAAAATTAGTACTCAATGCCCATCGTGGTCAACCAATCCAGCTCATTCATAGCTTTCCAGACGTCCTCGGAACTAAGGTTCGATGTGACTCTCTCTTCTTTATCCGGGTCGTCGGGGGTGGCTTCTGGAGCATCCTGCATTTGGATGTCAGGATCACCGTTGTCGGGCTTGGAACCCTCAGTCGCGTCAAACATAACGGTATCTTCGTCAACGCAGGCGGCATCATCATACTCCTTCATCTTCATCTCCGCTACGGGGGCGGGTTGAAGTCTTCCGATGGCCTTTCCAGGGCGAACAAGGATATGACTCTGTGTTCGCAGCTCCAATATGTCGACCTCTATCGTGTTGGCTGTGACGAAATGGTAGACCTGGACCTTCTTCTTCTGTCCATAACGGACGCATCTGCCCTTCGCTTGCAGCATGCAAGCGTCGTACTTCTCCTGTAGGCCTACCACAAAGGGTGCGACGAACATAACGTGGTTGGCATATTGGAAGTTCGAGCCCGCAGACGAGACGTCGTCAATTTGCAATAGTCGAAGCTTAGGATGCTTTACGGTTTTTCCAAACTTATTTATCCAGTACTGAAGCCTCTTGCTTAAGTCGGCAGCCTCTTCCTCTTCCGACCATTTAATTCCACGTTCCTCGCATAGCACTCGAAGCTCAGACACACCCTTTGAGCCTAGATTATTGATAGAAGCGAATTCTGATCCCCTTCGCTCATCGGAATTACTTAGAGCCTTTGTGGTGGGCGCTACGTACACAAAACCAATTCCGTTTTTCCTTAGGACGTACTGGAGCTCTTCGAGTTGGCTGGGGTATTGAAAAAATACGAGACCATATTCATCATCCGGTATCGATCTTACTGTGTTCACTAGCATTTGGAACTTCGAGCTAATCTTAGGAAACAGGGCAATCTCATTCGTGGCAGCACCGAGGTCGAGACGTCGCTGAGGGATATTGATTTTCTCCAACGACATAGTTGGGCCTTTGAGTGACGATGGGCAAAACTTTCCATCCTCTTCGCCACAATAGTCCGAGTCGAGATGCTTTTTGCAAAGTAGGTGACCGCATTCGCAAACCATGTGCAGGGTTTCTCTAGGCACAGTCTCTTCGCAACGATCGCATTTGAGTTCCTCGTTAGTCGACTTGAGATTCTTGGTGATTCGTTCTTGATTGATAGCATTGACGGCATTTCCAAAAGCCTTACGCAGCTCAATCGCAGAGTTGCTCACATCGTTCCCAGTGAACGTGTACTTCCCACCTCGAATCTTGGTAGTTTTGTTGAATAGAGGGAACCTCTGTTGCTTCATTGCGCTGCATTTCATGCAGTCGACGAAGTCGGATTCATCAAGCTCTCCTTTCGAAGCGGCATCTAGGCGACCCTTCAGAGTAGCTACTGAGTCACCAGTCTTGAATGCGATGCCTAAGGCACGACATAAACCTTGAAGGTAACCTTTGCTGACTTTGTCTTTTAATTGTTCAGGAGTAACGGCCACTACTTGGCCGCTCATCTTCTCCTTAGGCTGCCTATACTGAACCTGGTCCCCGGTGGCAATCTCTTGTAAGATGGACCACCCACCGCCGTTTCTTAGGTCCATAGCCTTATCCTCGCGGGCACGAACTAAGTCCTCTCTCAGAGCGTCGGCTTCTTGTTCGGTAATGCTGTCGAGATCCTCATCTGTCAACTCGTAAAAATCGATCCATGTCTTTGAGGTCAACGTGCTGAGAGCATTAAAAAAGTTCTCTTCGTTTAGGAGGAAGCCTGGATGGTCCTTTGTGACATCCTCGAATATCTGATCAAACCCCCTACCCTGCTTGGTAATGATTTCGCCTGACAACTGTTTCCAGGCATCATATCCACCACAGCTGGCTAAGTTTCTCCCCCAGATATCTTTAAGAAGGATGTAGATATCTGTGGTAGCATTTCTGCCATTGACGTATTTCACCTCATTCTCTTCACCCCAAATGCGCTTGGAGAGCCAGATGGCTTTCTCGGCTACACTTTTGAAAATACGAAGGGAGGTGAGTTTCGTAGCAGTCCGCTGAGCCATGAGTAATTCCGTCGAATAGTCCGACCTAAGCCAGTTTCCGTGAGAGGAGCGGTGGATCAACGCCGCGGTACTGACTTGCTTCCCGTCGGCACCCCATTCACCATCGATCAGTGGGTGCAATAGATAACGGGATTCTCTCGACAGAAGATTCGCATCGAAGTTATGAGCCCGCAAATCTTGTTCAATATCGTGGTAAAGAATGAATTCGTACTGGCCCATCTCGCATACCACAACCTTTTCTTCAACCTCGACACCACCAGAGAGATCTTGGTCGAGGGGATTAGAGGTGGCAAAATGCTCCAGAAACTCCATCCCCTGTTGATGTCTCTCCCGAATAGTCTGATCCGACACGAAATTGGGGATACGCATCTCTTCCGCATTGCTCCTATCCTCCAATACAGGGCCGTTGGTGATCCGAGGCATTCCCTGCCGGCAGCGGATTGGTCTTGCTACATGTACGTTTAAGTGTTTAGCAGTGTAGCATATAGCTGCTAAGTCTTTTGTCGGTGGCGTCGCTGAAAGGATCCATTTCGAACGGGCTTGCAAATTAGAGATGACAAGGGTCGAAAAAAACCCTTCGTAGGAAAATTCGTCATACACTATCCGCGCAAAGGTAAAAGCTTCCAATGCATGCCTAAACTTATCTGGCAAGCAAATTTTCTTTTTGTCCTTGGAGTCGGCCGTAGAGTCGACCGTAGAGTCGACCGTAGACTTGCTTGCAGACTTGCTCGTAGACTTGCTCTTGGCTGTCGGAGTCAGCTTCGATGACGAGGGAAATGTGTCGGACGCACTCGGCTCTTCCGGTATAGTTGAGCTTTTGACTGAATGCTTAAAATTCTTTGAGGAGCCTCGTCCTTTCTTGGCGGATCCTGGTTGTTTTGCTACCATATCAGTTGTAACCGAATGTTGATAGTTCTCCGAAAATTCTCGATATACGTTTTTGACCGCCTCACGGCGGCCCTCGATTTCGCGGTGTAGCTCCTCGAGCAATTCGCTAGACCATCCTGCTAGGCCTATCTTCAATAACTTCCCACCGTGGTCCCCAGCTGCAGGCGCAGAGTCTGCATACCACTCTTCAAAAGGGCGACGCTGGTATTGATTGCCCTTAATATGAGGTTGATTTTCCTTGATTTCATGAGTGGGCGGATCAAGAGACCCTGCAAGCTTAGCAAGGTTTTTGTAGTACAAAATGTCTGAAAGGCAGTCAAGATTCATAATGATCAGCCTCGCATTTTGTAACCTTTTGAGAGTGCTCAAGTCTTGGTAGTCCACTAGATCTCCGAGCTTTCTTATGACGACTACTTCCTTAGTAGTGATAGGGAGAAAACGTTTCGCTTCCTTAGCCCACTGACTAACTAGATGCGAAGGTACCAGCACAAGAGTGGCCTTAAGATGTATACGGTGCGGGTTCTGAGCATCCCGCAGCTGCATAGACTGCTTTTTGTCGAAAGCCTCTTGGCAATGCATCAGTGACAGCATAACAACAGTTTTTCCGTAGCCAACGTGGTCCGCAAGTATACCACCATGGTGAAAAGCCTTGCGCTCAACACGGCCAACAAGTCTCAATTTGAGGTCCGGAACGCCTTCCTCTTCGATCTCTCTCTCCGTGAACTCCGGCTCATGCAACTCGCGCCAAAGCGTCCAACTAAGAGACCTCGACTGGAACCTGCTCAGTCTTTCTTTGAATGTCCCCATTCTCGTACGTATTTGATCCGAAATAACTTGGGGGGGCTGAAACCCTTCTAAGGTCTTTAAGGACTTCCGGAAGGGCACGAAGCTATGCTTTGCAGAACCGTCGGAACGTACTTGCATATTTTCGTGTAGAATGGCATTGCGCTCGAACTGGACATAGGCAGTTACTTTAGCGTCTGCGTTCGTGGTTGGTGGTAAGTATGCTGCTGCTTGGTATACAAGGACCTTAGGATTTACCAGATATTGAACCAAGGTCACAAATTGACCCTCATACACTGGCCCGCTTATATGTTCTAGCCGTAGGCCTTCTGGCAGGGAGGGGTGAACCTTTACCCTTACTTCAAAGGGGGGAACTTGGTTCTTTATGTGGCTTTCAAGTGCTGCCATAGCATCGGAATTGCGATGTTGAACCCATTTCAGACCTTGTTCCTTGTCAACTTTGAGCCATTGTGCTCGTGGTAGCTGTCCGAATGGAGAATCCCGAACATCAGTTTTGGACCTCCAATCTCTAAGCTCTTCCACCCAAGAGTCAATATCCGCCATCTCAAAGTTGACCTCGAGGCATTCAAGGCTGGCGAGTTTCACATTGATATATGAAACGAACTCATAAAACAGAGGGGTATCGACTTTCCCTACAGTAACCCATTGTCCCGTAGTGTGCGTGACATGCTCATATTTACGAATGATCCCATAATTATCGCAATGTCTATCTCTCGTGAATAATGCTTCAGCCAGAACCTGTTGATCAAGGTCTTCGTTGCAAAGGGCGAAATGTTTCGAATCGGGAACCTTGAAAATTTCTAGGTGTTTGTGATTTGCCGTCGCGGAGGGAAGGTCGTGGCTGATGATCTGGGGACTGACCCAAAATCCATCCACTCGGGCATCAAGAGTTCTTGTACCTAATTTCAACTTCTGGAGATCCATACCAGCCTTAAACCTAAGTAGGACCTGCCTGTATTCATAAGTCTCCAGCATACGGCATTCTCCTGAAATGATATAACAATCGTGTTCAGGTGTTCTAGTTCGAGCAGATTCTTTGAAGAGGAATAGTCTCTTCCCGTCGAGAGCGTGGAGACTATCTTCCGGAGCCTCGCAGCCTGGCTTGTGGTAGAAGTTACCGCAGGCTGCATCTAAGTCACCAGGCAACCCCATCTCAACCAAGGAAGGGCTGTCCACATGAATCTTGACGACTTGTAGGATACTGTCTGTCTTGTTGATCTCTACTCGGAGCGGTTCTCGTTGGAAGCACCAGAACTTCCAGGCATCAGGCTTGGGAAGGATGTTGAGAGCGCCTTCTTTGATCGTGGCCTTTGCGACAGGATGTTCTAGCCGAACATGATCTAAACTGAACTGCTTTCGAAACTCTTCCCCATATGCACTCTACGCATCGAGGTACAAGTACCAAGTAATTTCCTCCTCTGAAAAGACGGCTCTAATCTCAAAACCAGCATCATCACCATAGCAGACGGTTACCACTTCGGTGACGTGGGTGCTCTTGAAGTAGAAAGTTGTGCTTTTCAAATGGTTCATTATAGAAGCGTGACCAATAATTGTCGACTTGGGAGAAAGATCGGTCTGGAACTCTGCGGAAACCAGATCTACAAGTGTGCTCGGTAGAAATTGCATGACTTCTTGCTCTACTTCCACTAGCAGTAAGAAGCTTGAGGGTCGCTTGATGGGGCGGAAGCTATGTGGCGGGTTTCTAGCGCACCACTTGCAGCGAATAATGGAACATGTCGTGCACTCCAAGAAGTCGTCCGTACTATACTTTGCCGATCTATTGCAAAAGCAGTACTTCCTGCATCTCTTAACGAATTCTGCTAAAGACAACGTCTCGAATGGTTTGACAGTGGTCGTGTTAAGGTCTGGGAGTGCTCGCAATTTAGAGTCTGTAACGTGCCGATTGATGATCTCCTAGGTCACCTTTGACGGCTTAGGAAAGACCCTATTCAGACCTAAGGAACTTCCTCGAATCGCTCTCAAGGCAGCCACGAGAGCAGAACCAACTACTGTCGTGGTCATTGCATTGCCAGCAAGATCTCGCAACTCCTGCTGAATCTCAGTTCCAAATTGGAGTCGATGGAGCGGTAGACCCTGTAAGCCCAACATCTCATAACCAGAGAGAATTCTGCACTGGTCCGTTACCCAATGTATACCTGCAGGCGTAATGCAACCCGTTACGCCGAACGGGGTGTTGATATTGGTTCGGTCTATGTTTTGACTGAGATCATGGATACGATTCTTGAACCTCGAGTCATATCCAGCCTTTAATGCTCGTAAATGATTTATGTCAATACAATCTAGGACACGCTTCGATTGTGTCAAAATCATAAGCCGATCCATGCGGTCATAGGGTTGACCGAGCCGGGTTAAACTCCAATCTGTCAATGGATGAGAATCGCCAAGTGCTTCCTTTTGGCGAACAAGTATAGCACGAGCTTTGCTTCGCTCCCATTCGGCATCGTATGTTGGATTGAGTGCTTTTTCCGAATCGTCTTGGCGGGCCCGCTCAGTTAATGGATGAGTTGGAGGTAACAACCATGAATTCACGGGCGTAGATGCACGCCTAACAAGACTCTTCATCAAGTCATACCATAGGTTGGTTACCTCGTCAGCAGCCTCGTCCCCGAACAACTCTTTGTCAACAGCAAGAAGATAGTTGCGGAACCGAGTTTGAGGGATGTAATAGTCTTTTGCGTCGCCCTTGACGAAGACGGCCTTATATCCGATAAAGGGAAACCAAAGTTCCGAAGTCTGCTTCCAGGGAGCTCCCATGACATTCTCGAGAATAACAATCTTAGGTCGGTAATCTTTTACGTACTTCAGCATCGAAAAGAATGTCTGTCCCGATGTACCCATCTGATTGATGTTCTCGAGAAGTTGGATAAACCCCTCGTTGACTACGTCGAACATTGACTCATTGTAGGCCTGTCCTCCGCACAAGCATTCGATGTCCTTGATTAAGTCGCTTCCAATCTCGACGACATTGTCGGAATATTCCGTATGTTTCTGAGTATTCAGCGATGAAAAATCTACACAGGAACATCCGGCAACGAGAATGTCGATGTCCCCGGGGATCTCTTCCATTGCGCCCATTGCAGTAGGCCTAGGGATATTATTAGTTAGATTCATAAAAGTTTATGAGTAAGAAATAGGCTTACGCTTTAAGATCTTTCGGGTCGATGAAATCCAACACATTGTTGAATATGATAGCTCCTTCTGTGTTTCGTGCGATGTATGCTTGCTTGAAAGGTTCAATCTCAGCACTGAAGACATGAGAAAATTTGAAAAACTGTCTGTCTGGTTGCAGTCGATCGAAAGATTCTTGAAGCATCTTCAATGCAAATATGGGGGATTCGGTGCCAGAGCACAGAGTTGCAACACGAAGATCAATTTGGTCATCGCCACCAAGCAACTCCTCCGACCGGCGGGCAATGTCTTGAAAGGCAGCATAAACATTGGAAATGGGGGGTAGGCTCTGATTCAGCCCATTACGGGGGTCGGTGTCAGTATCATCATCATCCGCGTCCTCGTAATCTTCAAAATCGTCAGAGTCGGAATCTTCAGATTCCTCATAGACTTTCTTCTGTCGCTTTACTCTGCTGCTATTCTTGCCTTGATTAGAACCTACTCCCTCGGGAGGGTCTTCATTAGCACGTTTCCTTGCTCCAGAACTGCTCGCAGCCACTTTGCGTGGCGCGCTAGCACGTTTAGGCGGCATGGCCAGAGATACAAGTCACTGTCAATGCAAATGATATGGAGGAAATAATATGTGCTAGTGTTCAGCTAAGAATAGGTAAAGAGGGGGAGGTTTGCCTCGGACAGAGGTTCTGTGAGGGAAGAATGCGTGGAGAGAGTGTAGAAATGGGAGATAAAAGTCTTGAAATTGCAAAGCACAGTTCGCAACTTGAAAAGGTATGTGATGGAACCAAAATGCTATTGCAAGTCTAGGCTTGGATGTGCAAGGATGAAAGGGATTGTGTTGGAGGAAGAGGCTTGATGGAAGTGTTGATGGTGGTAGGGTAGATTTATTTGTTTTGGGAAAAGGTGGGTGAAATTTAAGAGCAGACTTAGGGCAGGATTAGGGCAGGTAGGAAAGAAGGCTGCACACTAGAAACCTTAGGTCTCCTAGGCTACAAACTTGGGCAGCTACTCACGATCGAGGGGTATTGTTACGCGGCCCTAGCTTCATGTAGGCTAGCAAGGCGTCGAGTCGTGGCATGTACGGGGTTGGAGGGGTGAGGGTGTGATAGTTAGGGGGCTTCAAGCCAGGAGGATAGGTGTCTCAGACACCAACAGGATGACAGCAACCGGGTGCCAGGGTGATGCCAACAAGGAGTCCGAGTGACGATAGGAAGTCAGAAGGGAGTTGACGGTGAGGGGGAGTAACAGGTGGATGGGACGAGCATTGCCGTAAGACACAAGACACAAGACGGTGTTTAGCATTAGGAGTAGCAAGAAGCCCATCAACATAGACAACTGCTGCCGCCGGGGTATATACAGGATAGCTTGTAATAGTTTAATAAGACAACCCAATACCCAGTCAAGACTATACTTGACAGTTATTAACCAGGAGTGTTCACATGAGTAACGAAACTGGGCGTTCATCGGCGATCAGCAAGTTCCTAGAGCGCAAGAGATAGTATTTTCCAGGACAGGGCACAATTAACCATGTAACCAAGCCCTCCAAGGAGGGGGACTATGGGTTAACATAGAGCTATAGAGTGCACTCAAGCAGAAAAGGGAAGAATATGCCGGTCAGCGTATGATGAGAAGATAATCAGGCGTCTGTAAATTCTTAATACTATTCAGAACTTATGACGAAGTAAAATAACTTATAGGTGCCAGAGAACATGGACATGTGTTCCCATGGTCTAGTTGGACTAGTTATAACTATCTCAAAACAGGAATTTGGGAGACTGCAAAGCCAAGGGGAACAGGCATACCAAGTAGCAGAAGTAGCAGGTCTGTGAAATATATAACCCATCAGGAATCATGGATGAACAGTAAGTAGGTCCTTTAGTCTCTTCTGTTCCTTTGAGGATGCCGCGCAAAAGGCTAAGGCAAAACATGGAGAAACACCACATGTTATACATCTAAAATAGATGGCCCCATTGTCATGATATATCCATGACCTGAACTTCACGGAACAGGGCTGCATACGTGTTGATATTGCCAGATCGCCAGCCGTGCTTCGCTAGTATGCCCTAGCTTAGAATAGGAAATTAAGTGGATAGTGCAGCTGTAGTGACTAGAAGAAAAGGGAATTATTGACGGTAGAGAAATATCGTCAAAGACTACTTTGCCATCTTGCAAAACCTTAGAGGCACAGGAAAGAAAACCACTGAACAGTAAGAGATTGAAAAGAAAAAGCAGTTTTAACGTGGAGATAAAGATCGAATTAACCAATGCTCACTGTTCCCAGCGCTGTGCCACTAAGGGAGATGAGCGGGAAATTTACCTGGCATTGATTGCGCAGACACAGGCCCAGAATCCGGACGAACGACTATACGATGTGGGCTAGGAATGATATATCCCTATTGAGGAGATATACATCTAAGTCGAGATAAAGTATGGCAATGTTGAGCGTAGATATGCCATAACAACTCATCGCAAGCATTGGAGCAGTTTTTTTATATGACAGTTATTAGTTCCAGTCTCGCAGTACTTATAATACAGATTAAAACACACCTTGACTACGTGGGGACATGACCATGGAGACATAACCGTAGGATATAACCGTCATAGTAGAGGATCCAAAACGAATAGTGTATATAAAGGAATGGATAGATCGAATGGATATATCTAAAGAAGAAAAGGGAATACCTAGACATAATAGTATGTAAGTGAGGAGTGGGTGGGAAGTGGATGAGAAGTGGGTGAGAAATGAGGGAAAGTTTAAGCTCAAGTGAAGTTAGGATATGCACGTGATTGGTTAATCAGCCACCATAACATTGCCCAGGCTAATAACAAGGGCGCAGAGGGCGCAGTTGGCGCTACTTTTAGTGGACTGGGCTTATTAATAACGTTCCCCTTTTCCAAGAAAGAAAGCAACCCAAGAAGAGAGTAATAATCCTATACGAGGATCCCGAGTTCTTCTATTTCCCAAGCATTTGATTAATAGAACAGTTAAACTAGAACAAGGTGTCTAAAAGCGGGCGCGCTTTGACTCTATTCCAATTGCTACCTCTTTACAACCCAGAAGGGGTGAACTGTACACTACCCTTTTCAGCCTCACGTCGCTCTTCTTATAAGGTCCGATTATCGGATATTTGAGGCTATATACCCTAAAAATACATCTTTTTGGTCATATACCTACTTACTCAAGAAGAGTTTCGTCCCAGCATTCAAGATGGGGTCAATTCTTCATCAGTCCACCGGGATCGAGAACAAGCTGGAGGACTTGTCCGGTGTGGTCCCAAAGCCGGGTGAAAATCCTTATAATGCTCTGATAGAAGCCTGCGATGATGATCCAGTTGAGTGAGCCTTCTCGTTGCTACATCCATTCCTATATAGTTTTGCTTCCCACAATCCATGCATTAGGTCCATGGGTATCTAGTATAAATACCAATCAATAGCTTTATGCCACATAATATGAATTTACTAAAGCATATCTTCTGAAGAGAATTAGTTGCGTAAAGATATTTCAGCAGAAGTTAATAATGAATCCAGGCGAAAATCCAGGAGCTATATGCTGTCCATCGCGTCAAGCGCAATGCGCAGCAGAGAGCCAAGTTTCTCGCCCCCGACTACACAGGGCTGATCATAGATCAGTATCTGCTACGACTAGAAAATCCTCAGATAGAGCCAGGCTTTGGTGGGTACAAGGGGCCTTTATACCTAGACTTGGCCATGATACTTTTATGTGATTGATAGCTGCTAATCAGTCGACAGTATGTTATCACTCCTCCTTTTCGTACCGCTATATCCTACTCTATGCTCTCTTCAAACCGTGGTAGCCAGAGCAATTCTAGATTGCCCAGAATACCGGATCCGCGTTCGAATTATTAACAGCTAGTAGAAAGATCCGAGGCATTGCATGACATTCTGGGGGCGTCCTCCAACCCACATCCTAGACCTTGCGGAGGCGATCCAGAAGAAGCTCAAAGCTGTTGCACCAGGTAAACATACCTACATATCTTCTAGTCACCAGCTAGCCACGTCAAGCAGGGCTATATAGCAGCGTCCCCAACATACCAGCTTACTTCCTCTGACTGCATTCCTAAACCACAATGCTAACTCCTCCGCAGCACTCTGGCTCATGCCCCCCCACCGCATGCACATCACCACGCTGGAAATCGATTTCTCCCGCACCGCAGCCGAGATCGAAGCGCTCAAGGAGACGCTGAGGCCCTCGATCCCGCGCATCGCGAACTTCACGTTCCGCCACCGGTCGCGCCTCGTCAAGCCCATGGTCTCCTACGACCTGTCGGCCGTCGCGCTGTCCTTCCTGCCCGCCTCCTCCGAGCCGCGCCTCTCGCCGCCCCCAGCCGCCGCATCTGACAGCGGGGAAGGGAGCGGCGACGGCGGCGACTCCTACACGTACCACCACCTGCGCCGCGACATGTGGGAGCTGGCCAAGGACGCCGGCGTCATCGTCACATCGCGGTACGTGGTGCCGAGCGCGCACGTCACGCTCGCGCGGTACCTGGCGGACGCGGACCACGCGTCGCCCGAGCAGCGGAAGCGGTGGGTCGATACGATTGACGAGATCAACGCGTGGTTGGAGGCCGAGGTGTGGGACAACGCCGGGTCGAGGCTGGTCGGGGAATGGGTCGTCGGCCAGGAGAAGGGTTTGGATGTGCGGGTTGGGACGCTGTGGTACGGTGGTGGTCGCACGATCCAGATAGGTGAGGGGTTCTAGATTCTGTATACCTCTCGGTCGGATATTTGACAGTGGACGATTACTTTGCGATAGAGGTACGAAGTTGGCTTTTAAGAATTGTATAGCGGCATAGCCTCGAAAGATCAACCGTAGAGTTTTATTAGTATTCAATTTACCTACCATGTACTTTTCGAATAAAGGGAGTCTCTAGGGAACCATAAACCCTTGAAATTATATCAGTTAGCCATGGGGGATGGACAGCAAAAACCATAGTATCTATAGGATATAAATACGAGTACCTAATGGGTTGTGGTCAATTATAGATTACTCGGGAGCGCGGAAGAAAGGTAGGTTAGTACATGAGGCTGAACATCCATATTACAAGGACGGCTGGAGGGAACCGCATCCGTGATTTATGGAAAACTTTTGACAAAAATCGAGGCTCGGGAACATATTTTCAGAGAACATTTAGATCACAGAATGCGATCGATTAGCGATTGATTCTATGCTCAGATACCGGGTATTCCCACGCGCGATGGCATTCAAATATCGTAATCGTAGTAGAGGCATCAAGCCGGCATCCCTAATGTCAAGAACCCAAACAAAGCTCTGTCGACCTCTCTCGCTGCCTCTCCGCTCCTAGCATTTTGTCACATACGGCATAAGGAAGTTCAGAAGAGCAGATTCGGTTCTATTCTGACCTATATGCTGCTCCCAATCCGAGTATCAAAGACTCCCGTCGCCAGTGAATGCCCGGCCGTAATGAACCACCCTATTGCCATGAAGGAAGAACGTGCATACACAATGACTCGAGTAGGAAATGCGTTTAGAACACCAGAGCGGCACCCTTCGTCTTCTTGTCACCACTGGAAGCTTGTTAGTATGATCCCATCGATAAAAGATAAGAGATGCTCGGTCGAAACGTACCCAAGCTCGAAGTGCTTGCATCGCTTCAACGCCAGCTGCATCTTGGTCTTGCAAGCAACACATTCCAATCTCAACACGACCTTCTTCGTTGTCTTAGCCTTCTTGTGGAACACAGGCTTGGTCTGACCACCATAACCGGATTGCTTTCGGTCGTAACGTCTCTTTCCTTGCGCGAACCGAGAGGCCTGGATGATATATGTTAGAAGCTAGTTGAGGAGGCAATCGTTTATGACGTCGTGATCGTGATCTGGAAGATTCGGCGCCAGGAAATCGAGGGTAGACGGTAGACATACCTTGCCAGCCTTGTACTGGGTGACCTTGTGCTGGGTGTGCTTTCGGCATTCCTTGCCTTTGCAGTAGGTCTTACGGGTCTTGGGAATGTTGACCTAGATGAAATTTCCCGTCAGCCCACTGTCGCGTAATAATATAATATAATATTATTATTTTCCAATTCGAAACATCTCATCGTCCACGAGGTATTAAAGCATCGTCGCCCTCCATAATCGTTCGCATTAAAAAGATAAAATATCGGTTGATGGGAGGAGTCAAGGCATTGTTAGCTGGTTGGGTTTATTCGTCTCATGCCGTAATTTTCGCTATGAAGCTCGACCTAAGAATTTCTCCTTCGCGAATATGATATTATCCTAGCTAGCGGGAGGGCGACTTTTCAACAATGCAATACCTGCTTAACAAGAATTGAATATAGAGTCCTTATTTCACGTACCATTTTGACGGCGGTTATGGGGGTGTTGCGCTGTCGAAAGTTGTCGGTGGGTTGAATATTGCGGAATGTTTCGTAAAGCTCTAGTCAAATCGATTTTTTGCGCTGAATTGAGATGTGTGCGTGATTGGGTAAACCACGGCTAATTTCGCATGGAGGGGGTTTAGTCAAAGGTTCTTACGTAAGGGTTCTTAGGTTTTGATCAGGTACCTATGTACCTCGAGTACCTAATCCACTCATCGATGTTCCTCGCCTAAAGCACCAGCCATGATTCATTCAAGGCATACCTCTAGCCACCCACACACAGCCACATCACCGACTAAACTTCAATGAGACTTTGAAGTGTTCCATCTAAAAATTCCAGACAAAAGCAAACAACCATCAAGTCATCTTTTCACAATGTTTTGGAGAACAAAGAGACTTTCGCATATCGCTTTGATCTCCACAACATCAAACTTCTACTCACTCCAAAACCCACTTACGTATGTAGCAGACCGGATACGGTATATCTAACGGTCCCTCTTCCGAAGCCTATGATTGTTCCTGGTAACGATGGATTCATCCGTAACAAGTCACTAATCTATCATGGCTTCTTACCTATAACATAGTACGTAGCACATGTCAAACAAGTCATCAAGCCGTAATGACTCCCTTTCGGAGCGACTATCGCAGCGGCAGTCGGAGACCACAAACTCGTCTATGCACTTAGCATGCCGATCCCGCGTCGGATAAGCTTATGCTGCACCGGGAATAAGCGCCGATTTGGAGATACAATTATAGACCAATTTCCATATTGTGTCCATATCGCGCAGGGATGGTCTCAAGATTTCTTATCGCACAACTACCAGTAGTCTTGTGTGCTAGCATCGTTATTGGTTTTTCCCATCGGAAGCCCACGGCATCATTACGGGGCTACCCACATACATATCCTATAGCTGCTATAAACCGTACACTACCTGGTGTTTGTCAGTACCTAATATTTTCGGATCGGGCTCTCACCGCTATAGAACTCGGCTAACTCCTCGATGGCGAAAAAAAAGAAAATTCCACGCAAGCACATGTTGACTTCCCTATTCCAGAGGTTAAACATATCGGGTTGGCATTATCTCAGGATCCCTCTCGGCAAAAAGCTCCAAATTTTCAGAGTAACTACCCAATAAATTAACAAACTTGCAGGAATGCACCAATAGGGGAACGCGTTCGGCATTGCAGCCGGTTTGGTATCCACCTCCAACCGTCATTTAGCCTCGTATCGCCATGCCCTAACGAGACAAGTTCGGTCCAAGTTCCCACCGATTCTCGGCGTGGCAGGCGTGTGGCCTTCCGGGGCAGAGGGGCCCATGTCAACAAAGGAAAAAAAGACGTCAGGAATCCAACAGAGTTTTGCTGCCCCTATTACCGATTACCGTCCAGGCCATTGGCTGATCTTCGTGTAAATAGGAAGACCTCCCCCCTTTGCCAGCTTCGAGTGAAGTCATTCTCATATACTATTCTCTGTGTCAGCTAGTTTCCATAGCTTGATAAGTCCAGTTTCATTTTTGGACAGGACAGCCTATAATAAAGACAGATGTGGCTTCACTGAGTCTATTTGTTGTTACTAATTGGTTGTGAACACCTTAATACTAATCTCTTTTGCCTACGATGACACGAATAGTACGAAAAGTATATTAATAAAAGTTAATAACTAAACGAAGATCCTCCTAATGTTCGAATCCAATAACTCTAGCTCCAAGACCGTCGGCCATAGCGCCCAGGCCCCGGACGTCTCCTCCCGCCCACCGTCTAGTAGCGCCTCAACCCGCTCCGAAGGCACAGTAGAGTCCATTCGGCCGGCGCCTCGGCCTGACGCCGATAATGGGGAGCTTGACCGGTGCTCGACACACCATTCCCTCGGCCCGGACATGCCTGTCGAGCCGATAAGCTCGGTGGTCGAGATCCCCGATGAGGTATACGACCGGCTGCCGCCCCACCGGAAGCTAATCATCGTATTCGTCCTGTCCTTCTGCTCCTTCTTGGCGCCTATATCGAGTACATCAGTATTGGCTGCCACGCCCGAGGTCGCGGCCGAATATAACACCACCGGATCTATCGTAAACCTGGTTAACGCCATATATATGCTATTCATGGGTTTGTCGCCGATCTTCTGGGGACCGCTGAGCCAGGTCTACGGCAGGAGAATAGTAAGAACACCCTCCATTACCTAACAGCACGGTAGAATGAATAGCATTATGTAGTGGTAGATAATAGCTAACGCTCCTTAATAGATCACCCTCACAACTGCTATAGGATTCCTTGGGTGTAGCATTGGCACGGCGTTAGCGCCAAATCTCGGTGCCTTCTTCGTGTTCCGTCTCCTGACGGCGTTCGAAGGCACTTCCTTCATCTTAGTCGGCGCATCCGTCATTGGGTTAGTACTACTACTACTATTACTATTACTACTATCACTCCTTTATCCTTAAACCACAAATGACGCAAGAGAGACTAAAGATGACTTACCCAATACACAGAGACATGTACCGGCCTACGGAACGCGCAACGGCCCTAGGCTGGTTCCTCACCGGAACACTAGTAGGACCCGCTCTGGGTCCCTTCACCGGCGGGATCATCGTCACATATGCATCCTGGCGCGTGATCTTCTGGCTGCAGACGGGCTTAGCCGGGACCGCGGCCGTCGGGGCGTACTTCCTGCTTCCGGAGACCATCTACCACAAGAAGATCGACGACCTGGTGGGCTACAGCGGGGCGGCCAAAGTCAAGGTCCTGCTCACCATGATCAACCCCTGGCGCGTGATCCGACTGTGGGAGTACCCGAACCTGTTCCTCACCGGCATCGCCAGCGCCTCCCTCGTCTGGAACATGTACTCCCTGCTCACGCCCATCCGCTACGTGCTCAACCCGCGGTACCACCTGACGACCCCGATGCAAGGGGGCTTGTTCTACCTCGCGCCCGGGTGCGGGTACCTCCTCGGCACGTTCGTCGGCGGCCGGTACGCCGACTACGTCGTCAAGAAGTACATCCGGAAGCGCGGGACGCGGATCCCCGAGGACCGCCTGTACTCGGCCCTGCCGTTCATGGGCGTCGCGATCCCCGGCTGCGTCCTGATCTACGGCTGGTGCGTGGAGAAGGACGTCGGCGGGATCCCCCTGACCGTGTTAGTGCTGTTCCTCCAGGGCCTGTCGCAGCTGTTCGCCTTCCCGTCGCTGAACACGTACTGCCTGGACGTGATGCCGGGGCGCGGGGCCGAGGTGACTGCGGGCAACTACGCGATCCGCTACCTGTTCGGCTGCGCCGGCATGGCGGTCGTCCTCCCGGCCATCGACGGCATCGGGGTGGGGTGGTTCTCGACCATCAGCGCGTTGTTTGTCTTCGCAGGCACCGTCTGCGTGTTCGTGTCTATCAAACGCGGCAACCAATGGCGGCAGAACATGAATGCCAGAAGGAGGAGGAGAGCAAGAGCAGCAGCAGCAGCAGCTACTACAGGGAAAACATCAGATAGTGGTAATGATAATATGCAAGAAAAGGCCGGAAAGAAGACCATGGGTAACCAAAAACCGCTGACGACGACGCGCGGGGCGGAGCAGGAAAAAGAACAAGAAGAGATCTAACTTAAAAAAAAGGGCGTGCTATTCTCAGCATGAGTAGGTGGTAGGTAGTAGGTTAGGTAGGTATACGTAGGCATAGCGAATGAATTTTACGAAAATAGAGTTTTTTTTCACCGATTAAGAGAGTTCTTGGACTGGCTTTTCCGATCTAGGTACCTAAGGTAGGTTGAAATGATTGAGGAATATGTATAGGGATACGAGATGGCGCTTGCTGATTCTTATTCGGGTCAGACGACGACGATCCCGTTTCCGTTATAAGCAACGTACGGTTCCTCCCGCTTCTCAGCAGTAATTCGCGAGTAGGTGTTCAATATACTCATCAATTTAGGTTTATTGTTATTATTATACTACACAAGCTATCTGGTATGTACATGGCGAGAAGCTCACGTCTCACGTCGTTAAAAGGTGTCGCGTACATACCTAATCTAATGGCATCGTCTTACAATCTCCGGACAACCACAACAGGATTCCTGAAGACATCTATCTAGTGCTGTAGCCCTCAGCATTGCGCCATTGTCACATTGATATTTCCACGAGTCGGGCAGAGTATAACCAAGTAATATTGCGAAGTTCTACAAACTAATAAGCGACAAGAGAGAGCAGTGACAATTCGCCGCGATCGTACAGCAGAACGTGTACAATCGACGTACGGAGTGCTACTCGTATTCGACTGGTAGAAGGTAAGCGAAATAGCTAGGAGCTGCAAACCTCATACTACAATATACGCAAGCTTCATATCTGTTTTTGGTAGTAGCATGCGAATGATCGATCATACACGTTTCGCTCTAACCTTGGGGTAGAACCTCTTGCAATTTCCCTCCCTAACCACCAAACGTGATTTGGATTGTACATCATAAGTTGGCTGTCCAAGATAGCGCTTCTAACTACCTATCTAAGGTAGGTATTTTTTGCGAATCGGCTTTACACGGGACATGATTGATTTTCTTCTTAATTGTATCGCAAACTCCAAAGAAATAAATAGAAAGAAAGTGCTGACAACGAGTGTCTGCTTGACATCCATCCCGATATGTCTGCATGTGCATGAAACATTCCGGGATGCGGCACACATATCGTTTCACCTTGGCACCGGTCCGGAATTTACGGACCACTAACATGATCAGACATGATCAGACGGGTACCGAAGCGCTGCAAGTTTTTTTTTTCCTTCTATTTTTTCCCTTAAGATCGGCGCACAGCTAGCTCTCTTGGAGGCCGTTGGTCTGATCTCTGGAACGGATAGCTGCCATTAATTTCCCTGTAGGAATCAATCACATCGGATAGATTGACGACAAGCGACGAATTAAGCTGTTCAGACGTCGCCGTTTGATGTTCGGTCTAACCGCGGCGGCTGACCATCTTCGACCCGTCCACACGCTCGTTGCCAGGTTGGTTGCTGCCGGTCGCAAAGTTGTCCTCTGTCTGGTTAGGTTAATCCCGTCCTTGGAATATCATTGCACGTTTACATGGGACGAGCGACTCGTCAGCCACCAACGAAAGCCGCAGACACCAGAGTAAGCGCCAAGACGCCTTGTCTAGACTCTAGAAGCCTTTCAGGATTAAGCATTTATGATTTCATAGGCTTATGCTGGGGTTGGTTATGGGGTGAGTGACGAATGCAAAGTCTATCTTAACTTGCAGTAAAAAGTAACCCACGCGTCATATATCTTATATTGGCCAAATGTGTATACTTTAAAATGCGTAACTACGCTTCAATACCTTAGGTACGAAGTAGGTAGGTATGCAAATACCTACCAATAAATTACTACCGTTTTGTGTATATGGCCGCATCTGTGCCGTATGTTTGGTAAGAGTCGGATTTCATCTCTCGTCTGTTATGCTGTAATTGATTGCATGTGGCTGTTGCAAAAAAGATGTAAGCGTACTTAGATTAGATGCATGATGTATGAACGTTGAAATGTATGGTAAGACAAGAAACGGGTGAGGCGTCATCAACCTAGCACATGGTAAAAAAAGCCACTTCTAGAAGTAATTCTTCTAGATTAACCACCCCCTAAAAAAAGGATTCATTCTGCCCTAAATCGTACATGCGACAAAATATCTACGGGCGCCTCACACCTTAAAAGGTGATGTTGTCGTACAGGTCTAACCCGAGTTAGGCAGTGGTGGGAAAAAGTGGTGTGTACTACCTCTGTAGGTCAGGTTCAGGTTAGGTACATTAGTAGTAGTTTAGCGGTCGAACCGTTACCGTTATGCGCGTTTCAAGTCGGATCTCACGTTGTGCGTCCTTGGCGATTGATTTCCCCTGGCAGATTGATTATTTGCTTGGCAATAGCGGGAACATCCCCAACTAAGAAGATCGTCGGTACTCGACTTGGCTACCGTGCAATTTTAGCAAATCCCACGATAATGTCGATTGTTACATACTTAGACCCTGCTCCTGTAGTTGGGGGTTTATTCTGTCCTCACAAGCTCTATCAAATCCTCGCACCGCCTTTTTCTTTTTTTTATGTGTGGTAACCTATTTAATAATGGTTGACAATCGTATAAGGAGGAAAAGAAGAGAAGAATAAAATAACAGGTACCTAGGTAGATTAGGTACCTAGTTAATGGAAAAAGAAAGAAGAAGAAAAAAACATCCGGTTTGTTAGCTCTAAGTGGGGAAGAGTTTTAGGGTAACAATGCTATCAAACTTGAAAACTTGAGGCTAACACAATGGTTGCACGACTGAAGAATAGGTATGATGCAATCAAAGGTAGTACATGTACGTTCATGTCTCACCGACAGTGACACAAGAAAAATTCTAGCCACTAGCAGTTGCTATACCATACCAGGTAATGGTAGGGGCATGCTAAGCATCTAAACATGTGAAAAAGACAAAAAAGACGGAAAAATAAGAAATAAAAATAAAAAAGAGAGAGATTGCTTTAATGGCAATGACGTAGATCTTGGCTTCTTTGAAACGGATAAAATAACGCTATCTCTCTCTCGAGTGGATAATCTCCAAGGAATTCGGGAGATGAACTGAGGAACGAGAGCAAGTACATAGTAGTAAATGGACCGACTGACTGGGGACTGGCTGGAGAGGCAGTGCAACTCTCCTTCCTTCAATCCGCGTTTCTGATGGCCTACCCTAAGTGCTTGATGATGAAATTGGTGAAGGTTATTTGATGAGAATCCACTGTCTGTAACGCTAGCCGCGATGATAAAACATGGGGGACAAGGGAGACATGAGCTGGGCCCCACTAACCCGCATAAGAAGCCCTGACAAGTCTTGATAGCGGTAACCCCTATTGTCCTGCACCCCTGTATATTTGTACATTTGTACATTTGTACCTGTTGAACTCCTGTTCTTGGTAATGGAGCCTCATCAGTCATCTATAGCAATAGAGGGAGGTACATATATATACTTCCATTTTT
The DNA here is from genome assembly GCF_022478825.1 of Daldinia caldariorum. Classification (NCBI taxonomy): domain Eukaryota; kingdom Fungi; phylum Ascomycota; class Sordariomycetes; order Xylariales; family Hypoxylaceae; genus Daldinia; species Daldinia caldariorum. Next base: position 59,206 of record NW_025953059.1, on the reverse strand, counting down.
AGCTGGGACGCTACTTTAAGGAAAAAAAAAAGACCAACTCGCAAATAAGTAAAAGAATCGTCAGATGTTTTGCTATAATAATCCTTTTGTAAAGAGGAGGTAGGTGTATACACTAACCATTTTTTTTTTTTCATCAGGGTTACGAAGACAGCACTGATTAAAGTTTCTAACGTCTCCGTTAGCGGTGTTCCTAGCCCTGTTCGTTCTTGAAGATGATTATTTGGTAAGACTTATATGCGGACCAAGGGTATGTACAAATGCTACACGCTTGTGGACTCGTCATACCACCTCACTGCACATCATTTCTTAAAGAAAAAAAAGGCTTAGGTGTGCAGTATGGACGTGGGATCCTTGGTGTCATTGGTGTCCTTGGTAATCCTTGGTATCCTTGGTAGGTATTCTTGATATCCTTGATGAAGCCGAAAAAGTTTCTACGTATGTACACTAGATGCACTGGATTAGGAGTCCCGGGGATCTTGACTGGGGGTCCCAGTCCAGAATCACTGTCCAAATACGACCCGATTCAGACGTTGGAAAATTATAGTTACCTCGAAATTCATATGTATCACACATGTACCAGGTTTTTCATTATACTGTATTTGTATTTGCATTTGTATTTGTAGTCTATTCAGCTGTGCCCACATTCGATCGACGTTTTTCTGAAATTCAATCAGAACAAAAGAGAAAAAGATAATCCTAAGAAAGATCGACGTCCCAAGTCCCAAGTCTCACCTTCCCCTTTTTCTTTTACAAGGTGTGAGGTGCGGCGGTACAGTAGAAGGTACATTGTTCTCATAGCGGAAGCCCCGTCCTTGCCTTTACAGCTGGCAACTGCCAAAGGTAGCCAAAGCAAACCTATAGCCCGACAACGACTGCCGTTTTATTTTCTTTCCAGATTTCCACTTCCCTATTCTAAAATTCTTCTGCTTTGTTGCCTTAACTTATAAACTTTTCCCTCCATCCAATCACTCTCGAAGCGGCGTGTTTCATCATACTTCGACAACTGCAACACCACTCTCTCACGCCGACTTCACCATTCCTAACAACCTACCAATCGCAATACGCTCTCTATTTGGGAAGATCACTCTTTTTTCTTTCCCCTATCCTATTATACCACACTGTTCTTTTCATTCACTCACTCGATAGTTCAAATTTGAATCGTTTTTTTTCTATCCACTTGTAACTTGTCGCAACCTGTTGCCTCCAGCTGTACAGCCTTTATCACTTCTGCAGCTTCTGTGTTTGCATTCAGTTGGTTTCGAGCATACTTACTCCTAGAGTGCGACGTCTTTCGCAAAGGATAAGTGTTTAAGCAACCTCGCTGGGTCTTCGGTACCCTTCGTCCACGATAACATCGATAATTCCCAAAACGTTGCTGTTTAGCACTTACAGCTGAACAGACGTTGCGCAAGAAAGGAAAAATTTGGAAACTCGGTCCATTAATGTGCTAAGCTGGAAGCTTAACATTTTCGATGCTGAGCATTGATATTTCCTGAGATCTCTGATCCTCAAACTCGTCATACGGAATATGGGTAGGGTGTCGGATTATGTGTCCCGGAAGTCGGGTTCGTTTCCCAGCTTCATGGCCCGAAAAAGCGAAGCCTATCTACCAGTATCCACGAAACCACAGCCTAAGTTCAGAGTCAAAGCTCTACTCGGCCACTGTCTCTATCGGAGAGTAGTTATATGGACTTTCCTTACCATCGGCTTCTTGACCTATGTCTTCTTCAATCCTGGCCTAACTGAAAGATCGCGGGATGTACTTGATCTTGTGCATGGGGGTAGAAATGGGGTCATTGAAGCTCCTCAGATCACCGACAACATAGTCTTACAGACACAAGACAGCCGCGTTGAGAGTCATATACAGGAGGAACCGGTAGAAGAAGAGGAGAAGCCAACCGAGGAGACGCAAACGCAAGAAGAGCATAAAGAAGAAGAAGAGAAGGTGGACGAAGAGCCAGAGGAGGAAAATCAGGAGGAAACGGAAGATAATGCCAACAGTCCTCACTGGCTTAAGTACAAGCAGTAAGTAACATGCAAAAACTTTGCATACGGAAGTTGAAGAACCTGTTCACTAATTTAATGAATTTAGTCTGGATGGCTATTATAATGGCCTAAGGTCACTTGTATCGTTCTCAGACTACAAGCCGGAGTACCCTGAAGTATCGTCTACTGGCAAGGGTTCTAGTCCTTCACCAACTGTCCACCATTCTAAACCGCCCAAGCCTAGTGTATATCGTCCTCATCCTGACTATGATTCCGACGAGTATCAGAAGACTTATGTTCCTGTGAAACGCTGCTACATTGATGAGGATGACAAGATTCCCGCTCCGGATCTGTATGCGTACAGCGGTGTCCCTCAAGGTCAACCTAAGCCAGCGATAGGATCTTACGATCTTTTAGGCTTACGAGAGGATGTCTGCTTCGATCGTTTTGGTCGATATGGACCGTATGGTCTTGGTTATGACTTAAAGTCTGGTGGAACAGGCGAAGCTCTTGATACCGAGCACGAAGGTAACGAGGTTATTTGGGAGAAGACTGGGAAGATCAACTATGAAAATATTGATTGGGCCTCAGCTCAAGAACGTTGTTACGCGGCGAATGAAGACCGCTTCTTCACTGGTAACGAAACTAGAGATTTCGAACTAGCACAAGCTGGTCGCAAGAGACTGGATCGCATCGCTATTGTCGTGCGAACTTACGTCGGCTTTCAGTGGACAAGTCATGCTCTGCTCAATTTCCGTGCCATGATCAATGAACTCAGCCTGAGGTCTGGTGGCGAGTATGACGTTCATTTTCTCTTACATGTTCGTGACAACAATGCACCCATTTGGGCGGATCCTGCCACGGTCCAGAATATTCTCGATGTCAATGTTCCTCCCGAGTTCCATGGGCTATGTACTCTCTGGTCCGAGGCTCAGATGAAGTTGTACTATCCCGGTAACTTCGGCGATACCTTCGAAAACCCGTCCAATGGTGATATTCATGGAGTTTACCGATCTGCGCACATGCCGCTCCAGCATTTTGCGATGATGCATCCTGAATATGCACATTTCTGGAACTGGGAGATGGATATGCGCTGGACTGGGTCGTACTACGAATTATTCGACAGGCTTGGCAAGTGGGGCGCTGCGCAGAGCCGAGAAGGCATGTGGGAACGAGCAAGCAAGTATTATATCCCTGGACTTCACGGTAGCTGGGAAAATTTCACGGAGCTCGTCCGCCATGAAACTAAGCAGTCTGGGAAACGGCCGATCCTAGGGCCAGTAGTATTCACTGGCAAATCCGGCCTCCAACAAGGAGATATCTTCTTGCCGTCAGGCTGTTCGAGTGGATCGGATATGTCGAAATGCGGCGTCGGGGAGGATGCGGACCTAATCACACTCAACCCGCTATTTGATGTTGAGGACTCTGGTTGGGTTTTTGCCGGCGACGTTACTGGTTACGACATGCAGTATGAGAAGCCGCCCCGAAGGTGTGCCATTGTAACTGCTTCTCGATTATCGCGTCGTCTGTTAAGAGTAATGCATGAGGAAACATGGCGTCTGCACCATAGTATGTTCAGCGAGATGTTCCCGCCTTCTATGGCATTACACCATGGTCTCAAGGCCGTGTACGCCCCTCACCCGGTCTATTTGGATCGGAATTGGCCTCAAGAGGAGATTGAAAAGGCTTTCAATGGTGGTCGGGACCACACTTCAGGCGGCCATGGTTCTCCGTTCGACTTGGTAAATGAGCATAACCACAAGGGGACGAGCTGGTACTACAATAGTGAATTCGCCGGTTTGTTATGGCGTCGCTGGCTTGGTTATGCTCAGATGGATGGCAGAGGTAACAATGGTGGACGCGCTGGCGAAGGTACGAAGAGGGGCGGACAGAAGGAGGAAGAGAACCCGAAGAGCTCGGGCCGGCTATGTCTACGGAGCATGCTCGTACATCCCATTAAGTGGGAAAACCCTGCCGAGCAGGGGTAAAACTAATAATAATGCGAGGGGAACCGGTTTTCTTTTGTGTGAGAGTAAAGGAACTTATCGATGAACGACAACAGTCAACCGAACGGAAATATAGAACGAGGGTTGCCGGAATTAGGACACCAGAGGGGGTAAAGACCTACGAAGAACTATTCATCATGCCTGGTACAGGGTACCATGAGCAACGGCATTTTACGGGCGTTCGCATATGAGGAGTCCGGTTTTTCAATTTCACTACTTCAGTCACCATTTCGTCAATGGCACCAGGCTTCTTGCCCAAGAGCAGAAGAAGTCGACCCCGTTTGAGCAAGACCATTCACATTGTTTCTTGGGGTCCGGCGTATAAGCCCATTTTTTTGTACATTCATACAGCACCAGTACTAAGCATGTCCCATTTGCGCGAACCTACAATCGTCGAGGCCAGAAAGCTTGGAAGATCCTACACGGCGCGGAGTTTAAGTGTCTAGCATGGCGGAGATTTGTCGTTGTCGCATGTATGTATATAATGTAATATCAGAAAAAAAAAGAGCTTTTGCTATGTAACTAGCTTCTCGTGATTGCATGTACAAAATTGCCTTAGTGATAGTGACAGTTTCAGTTGCCGCATATGTCCATATAATGAATGAGACATTCAAGATTGTTAAGCAGATAGGTATTCTATAATCCATTAATATGCCACCGTACTCATGATTTTGCTAAGCAATTTCGCGCAACTGAAGATTACGAGAACAATAGACGAAGCTGTAGGTACCTACCTAGATGTATATATTCGTGGCTATTAAAGCTGAATACTACATAGGTTAGGTACCTAGTGTCGAGAACTGAGGAATTGCCTATATGGTAATGCATCATATAGGTCAAGATACATATGACTTGGTAACTTAGGTAAGTGAGTGATATCATACAATAAATATCTCATCCTGAGTGCTGAGTTATATATATATCTTGTGTTTCTCTTAAAGGTAGGTAGGTAAGGTTAAGGACCTTTTCTTAGACATGCCCCTATTACTCCAAACGGATAGTTCTATCTAGTAGGTAGGTTACCGTGTTGATCGTTTTCGTTTCACATCTAGCTCGCTCTTATACAAGATGAGCTTTGCCATCGTCGTAGATAGGTAGGTAAGTATTGACATGATTTGAACAGCGGGAAAAAAGCAACCGCAATATATATTCCTATTGTACCTAATAACAATCCGGCGAACCTTGCCGCCTTTCTCTCGAACCAACGCCTCATCGACTCATGAACAATCGCCATCCACCATCCACTCACCATCGCAAAGCCGTCCAGTCCCTCGAACCCCCACCTCGCCGTCTATTCGGCTCGTCGCCGAAGACGTAACGAGATAAAGAAGAAGAAGAAAACAGGTAGACCTTGCCTCCCATCATACACGCATATATGCACGAGAAAGTATATCACTATACCAACCCAACCCAACCCGAACCCGACCATCCGAGTTCCTCTTCCTTGCCCTCTCTTGAAAATAACCAGAACGGTGGAAGTATAGATATATACCTTATAAACAAGAAATACAGAGAATGACTACCCAACTAATCCCACAATGGGAGGGGGTAGGCAGCCAGCATCAAAATACTTCATAGTATAAACAAAAACAAGTCGAGTCAGCCAACAAGTACGACCGCGCATCGCGAGAGCCCATGGAACTTATTGCAAGAGTCTGATTCGACGCGGAACTGGATAAACCAAAACGTAAAAAAATATAAAGACGTCCTTGTCGTTAACCCGGACATCCGTGACGATTGATACCTAGTCCAGTCTATAATTGTCAGACAGGGTTAATCCTGACTTTTGGCTCGACCTGGGGGAGAAGGGGAGCCAGTCGGATGTACTCCGGCTGTTTTGGGGGAGGAGGAGGAAAGCGGCATAATGGAATAGCGGTGGGTAGGGGTAGATAAGGTTAGGGTAGGTACATTAAGAGGGAGTTGGAAATCAAGCTGGTATTGGGGTGTAAGACAAAAGGGAGCCAAACGCCGCAGAACGCCACCAGCCTCCAGGACCCGGATGAGAAATTTGAAGTAGGTAACCAACCTGGTAGAGGCGGTATTTGAGAGGATAAGACTGGGAGCGAGCGTTGTATAGTAACAAGAAGTAGGGTTGAGTTCGGGAATCTTCGACTGTCATAGTCTCCAATAGTTGAATTGAGTGCATCTTCCTCTACTTCCTTAGTATCGCGTCATAGATGCTCAAGACGGCGGTGATGGCAGTGCCGGTCAGGATACCCCTATAGCCGCCGTGTATAGCCGTGTTGATGCGGGCGATGGAAGTTTCGTCTATCCAGCCACCAAATGTGATACCTTGGCCATAGACCACGTAAGAGATCAGAGCCTTGGCAATACTAAAAGTCAACGGGTCCACTACCGATTCCGGTGTGTGCGAGCGGCGACTAGGGCGACCGTGGTTAGAGTTGATTGTAAGGTTGAAGAAGTAGCCGGCAATGCTAGGCAGAATAGCGCTCGTGAAAGCCCATAGAAGCGCGGGAGACCAGAAAGACGAGGTCAAGAGCAGGAACATGTCAGGGACAAAAACTGGGAAATCCTTAGTTCCGAGGAAAGAGATGGCGGGGACAGTGAACGCGTATCGGTCGGCCAAAATCTCAGGACGTAAGAAATAGAGCTCAAATGCGGAGATGGCGCAGAGCACCGAAGTCACGGTCGACAGGCTCTCGCGCGTCGCGTGGGTTGCTTCTGTGATCCCAGACTCCTTATATAGAGACACGACGTGCGTCCTGACAGCAACGGTGGAGCGGTCGACAGCTTCGGCAACGTCTGCAGGAGTTGCAGGGAGTGGAATGCGGCTTGCAAGAGAGAGGGCACGACCAGGAGTACGTGCGAGAGCGGCGGCAGGGCTGTTAGGCTCATCATCAGACCTACGAGTTGGAGTTAGTAGATGTAAACGGTTTTGATTATCGAAATAAGCCAAATACGGCCTGTTATGAATCGCGATGCGACTTACTCGGGAGCAATGATCTCCTCGGCAGTTTTAGTTACTCGTCGTTTGGCGACCTTCAGCCTTTCTACGACGCCATCAGGAGCATCCCTCTTGACTGGAGAGCCGGTAGTTCGGGCGCGGCTAGAGTAGTAACCGGCGAGCTTAGGGTCGGACGAGAAGGCTGATGAGTTCTCGGCCAGGTATTCGTCGAGGGCAAGCTCGAGCTCAGGTTTCCTTAAGGACTCGAAACTATTTTTGCGCAAACAAAGAGAAAACGAGTTAGCCATGTGGTTTCTTCTTGTCTCAAGTTCGGCGCGTGGGGCCGATAAATGTTATCTCGTCATCCCGCATTCCAGAGGAACGGGACGGGATGGGATGGGACGGGACGTAGTGATGTAAGGTGCATGCATTTCTTTGAATTAGGAATAAATTAAGGGATTGGTAATTGGGCATTCTGAATAAGATGTAGTACATACTTTCTGAGACCCGTGTGTTGGGCAAGCTCAATCAAATCAGTCTTTCGCTGCCTCTGCAGCCAACTATTTGCACCGGACATTGTTGCGTTATAGGCTTGGAGCTTGGAGCTTCGCGGGGAATTGATATAAGCGGTTGTCGCGTAGGGTAGGCGATTAAGATGCAATAATTCTTTTAAGAAAAAGAGATTAGTTAAAAGTTGTCGTTGTTGTTGGTGGTGATGGTGATGGTGGTGGTCGGTGACGTAGCCAGGATTGGGAAAAGTTGGTAAGATGAGGCTTGTATTGATGATGGCGGTGGTGGTGGTGATGATGATAGATTGATATGACAGATAGGTAATGAGATTGTAGGTACCTTACGCGGGCTGGTGGGAGGCTTAAGAGGGAAAGGAAAAAAACAGGGAGGACTTGCCGCGGTGATGCGGTGGTGGACTGGTGGACTGGGTTGTTTATGTTTTCTTATTTTGACTCGTCTGTTGACGTGCAGGTGCGGGAGCGCCAGGTCTATAACATAATGCTACACGTACCTAATAAATCTGCTAATGTGGAAGTTGCTACTTTTCCAGCCTGCCAGCCTGCCTGACCTTATACTACAGGTTAGGTACCCAGCTATCTTTTGCCCTGGGAGGTGCTACCCACCTAGGATCTGCTTGCTGGCAAGTACCTAACCTAACAATACCTAAAGTTTTCCAGGTTTTAGACCAGGTTTTAGTAACCTCCTCAGCTAAGCTAACAGGCTAATACGTACATGCACAATACATAGTACGTTAACAACAGCAAAACGGGCGGGACGGGGACCATCGATGCGCGGTACCCCGATTGGGAAATCCAAGATCGTGATTTGCTATTTGCTATGTCAAGCTAGGTCAAGGTGTCATCGTCCCATTTTACTTGTCTACTCCATGTGGAGACCAGGTTCGAATCAATCAAAAACGCTTTGCCACGTTCTAGAGATGTTCGAATTTTTCAAAAATTGGAGCCGTCGAACGTGTCAATATTGTCTTTTCTTTTTAATACCCTGGACCATGTCTGGTTTGTAGGACAGTGGGTATATGTATTTTGAGCTTCGTGGGCGTTGTTGTCCTTTGGATAGTGTCAACAGAAAATTCTCAGGAGTTATTTGTCTTTCTTCGTACTATGTCTCATTCCGTATATATATATGATTTATAATGTCCTAGAGATGCTCTCATATGAACACATCATATGAGAGAGATATATATATATAGTAGAGCTCTTCCCTCTTACACGTATCATGAATCGACCCAGTTGGCAAATCTCTCACTGCCCCTCTTAACCAACCTGACGGGGATGCACTTATCCCCATGCAGTTTCAGCGTGATGTAGCTTCTAGCTTCTTTTATCGTTTCCCTAGACTTCTCTTGCGCCACTTTGTACAAGCTGGCCTTTTCGTCGTGGCTCATCTCCGCTACCTTCTCGTCGCTCGCCCACTCGTCCACCGCGAGCTCGATGCTGTATTTCTGGAAGATGACGGCCAATGCCGAGACCAGCTCTACGATCGCTACGCGGCGGCCCAAGCACGCCCGTGCACCGTCCGAGAATGGGATGAACGCACCCCGCGGCGGCCGGTACAGCTGGGCGCTGGTGTCGGATCCGGTGTAACCACCAAAGTCCTCCGTGTCCTCCCCCTCGATTGCGGTGCTGCCGCTTTTCGCCGAGTCTGTCTGGAACCATCGCTCCGGCACGAAGTCATCCATATCCGTCTCGGCACCGCTAATCTTGCTTGGCTTAGTCGGCCAATATCTCGGATTGCGCTGTGCGGCTACGACCACCAGGCCAATTGATGTTTCGCGAGGAAGTACGTGTCCTACCCCATCTATGCTAAGGGACTGCTCTTGCGCTGGAGACACCATCTTAGGGATATCCACGACAGGCGGCAAGAGACGAAGTGTTTCATTGATAACAGCACCAACCGTCGAACCAAGAAGAGGGTTCAGAGATGCCTCGTAATCCCACTTCGCGGGGTCCGTATTTCCCATAAGGTTGTCGATATCCCGCTGTAGTCTCCTTTGGGAAGCAGGACTAGTAGCCAGATGGGCCAATGTAAAATGAAGGATGTTGGCTGTAGTCTCGTGTCCTGCTACGATATTCACAAAAGCATTTCCTCTTATTTCCGAGTCTGTTAGTCGTGCAACATTGGTTCCTTTCTTATTTGCTGATCCGTCGGCTGCCACATCTCCGTAACTCGTACGAACCAACGAGCCCATGATATCGAGTCCTTCTTCTGCTTTATTTCCTTTCTGCACGTCTTCGATCTTTTCGTGCAAGAACTCGTTCAGATAGCCTAAGAAATTCTCTTCCGCCTCTAAAGCCTTCTTTGCGTGCTTGTTGGGGACAATCCTGAGTATCCATTTCGGCGCGATCAAGAGGATGATGAGGTATTTCAAAGTACGAGCCAATGCTTCTACGAAGCTCAATGTGTGTCCTGGAGGAGGCTCACGTGTTCCGTATTTGATTAACCTTGGGTCGGCATCAGGCGGAAACTCCTCACCGGGCCAGAGGATCTTGAGACCAAATCCGATGTTTGCGATAATGTTGAGCATGAGGGATGCCGTATCGTGCTCGAGCGTCTTGAATGTTTTATTTCCTAGGCCGTCCGGGCCTAGCCAGAGGTTGAGCAACCCTTGTGTCTGGCTGATGCATTCCTTGAACACCAACGCGGCATTCCTCTCGTTGAACGAGGCCGAAGTGATCTTGCGGTGCATACGCCAAGCGGCGCCTTCTAGCGTCACTACGTTCTCACCATACTGCGCGAGAATACCATAGGACTCAGTTGGCTTCGGAAACGCTTCTCGCTTGGACGTGATCTGATGAATTACCTCGGCATTCTCTGTGAAGCATATGATCCTCCCCGGCGAAACAACCAAGAAAGTATCTCCGAGCTTGGAGAATATCCTATGGTTCTGCATATACTGCCAGTTAGGATTCAAAACGCTAATATCGGCGTGGGTTAGAATCTAGATTACTAAGTAATAGCGGTGGTGATTGTTTTAAGCTGCTTACTGCTCGACATCTTCCCAGTATTTACGTGGAAGAAGTTTAAATAAACGAATCCAGAATGTATGAAATATTTGACATATTCGGCTCCACGGGCTAATGGCTAGAACAGAGAAGTGTTAGAGGATCTATAACAAAGAGAAAGCTGGATTTGGTTAACTTACGAACAATGTAGTAAGGGAGTCCGCTTCGTTTGGCGGCAGCAATATTCTTTCTGAGTCCTGATACTATACTGTATATGAAGTATAAAATTGCAGCCACCTGCAGCAGTAATAACGTCGAAAGCATGACGATAATTGTATTGACCTCCCTGCTACTTACTTTTTTGGTGTAGCGTCCGAGACCAATACAACCCGCACACAGGTAGTAGCAATAGTACACGATTTTACGCTTTGGGGACCAAGATCTAGGGTACGACTATGCCGAAGTGGTGGATGGAAGTACTATAAAATATCCAAGGAAGAATTTTGAGCATCTAAGTTGCCTGAATAGAACCTGAATAGCTAGCTATTCTCAAAGCCAGCAAAGACTTCGTCAAATAGGGTCGGCCAAAAAAAACAAGTTGCTAATGCATAGGTATATAAGAGACAATTTTAACAAGACAAGAAGAAAGATTTTTGCGCGGTTTACGGGAATATAGAAATATACAATATTATATCTAGCATACCTAGGTAGGTAGGTACCTTTTATTTTAAAGGGGGGAGGGGGGCGAGTGATGGAAAATATGCGATCGATTTCCATGTTTAGGTCTAATGTTTCGGGTCCCTGACTTTCCGAGCGCTTTACCAAGATCGATGGATCCTTCCCACTGCGATCTTCCCGTTCGGTTCGACAGCGAGTTCCCCGGTTCTCTTTAACCTAAAGAGGCTTGGAAATACGGGCTATCTTTTTTTTTTTTTTTTTTTGTCATTACTAATAGCCGTCATATCGTTGGAAACCCCACAATCTCCTTGTTTCAAGGTTTATGTTTCAAGTAGTCGTGACGGCATTCTACATAAACACGTGGATCTTATACAGTTATCCTACACAGGTACTATACACTATACATAATTGTACTTGACTACTTATTAGCGTCATTCGCTTTTAGGAAAGCAAATCGTGACTAAATCATTGGTAGCGATGTACTATGTAACTAAGGGTGGATGTTGTAAGTCTCGCGAGTGGACAGCTATTTGCCGGATTAGTGATGTAACCCGTGGTGGAATACTCAGTTCCCGTTGTTACGCCCATTCTATAATTCGCTGAGTACCTAAGGTTGTCTCTGACAAAGCTAACTCCACCGTCAAGATCATACCGGGTCGCTTGTTACCGAGGTTGCAAGAAAAAAAAAATTAAATCCTTTGTAACTTGTTTTTAGGGACTCTTCTACTAGCGCTACTAGTGGAGAAAGCTGAGTAAAATCACTTGAAAAGCTGCACCAGTGTATATTATATACAAGTGTACCTTATACTAGGTAGGGTACCTCCTATGTATTGAAAAACTGTATAACTCATCAGTTCTAAAATGACCTGTCAGCCCTGTGTAATATGTATCCAGCGTAGTAATACTTTAAAAGTGTATTTCAACTACACATATTTTTAGATATCGAACTTGTCAAACTTTAATCAATACTAACTTTGAACTTTGAACTTTGTCTCATATAAGGTACCTAGGTACCGTAATATTATGCAATATGTAATTAATTACATACATATCTAAGGTAGCACATGTCGAACATTCGGATGCGTTACAAGAAGAAGCAAAAGTCTTGGGAAGGGGGGGGTCCCATGTCTCGGGTAGCCCCGAAGAAAGCTGCGGAGTTGCAATTGCAAGGTATTTCCGTGTTGACGGAAACCGTAGTTGCAGCTGAGATCTTATCGATTTCTCATCCTGATATCTTCTTGCAAACGGGCTCGATAAGATCTCCAAGTCAACAAACAATACACTCATGGCTCTGCTTTCCAACATCAAGCTGTTTCATCGCAACAATGTCGCGACTCTACGCGACTCGCCGCTCGCTGAGATATCGGGCGCGTTAGGCGATTTAGGTACCCTCCTACCTTTAATGATCACCCTCGCGGTCAATGGCTCCATCTCACTATCTACTACGCTCGTGTTTTCCGGCTTCTTTAACCTCGTAACCGGCGTAGTATTCGGTATCCCCTTACCTGTACAGCCCATGAAAGCTATCGCAGCAGCTGCCATAGCCTCTCGCGCCTCGGAGCCCGAAACGGTAGCAGCAGGCAGCGTGGTAGCTATCATCGTATTGTTCCTGAGCATTACAGGTCTATTGCACTGGGTCACGCGCTTAATACCTATCCCCGTAGTTAAGGGCATCCAATTTGGTGCCGGACTCTCTCTCGTCATCTCGGCGGGTACCTCGTTGCTCCAGCCCTTCATCCATCATTGGACTTTCGCTCTCGACAACCTGGTCTGGTCTATAGCTGCCTTCTTACTACTAATACTTACTCAGAGAGCGTCTTGGTTCCCATACGCCCTGGTAATCTTTGTGACGGGCTTGACCCTCGCTATCATATCTGTCGTGATGAGCTCTCGTTACCTACCGCATTTCGAGGTTTGGCACCCGTGGTTTGCGCTCCCATGGTGGAGTGCGGATGCTATCGGTATGGGCGTCGCGCAGCTGCCGCTTACGACGTTGAATTCGATTATTGCCGCCAGCGCTCTCGCAGCAGACCTGCTGCCCGATCTACCGGGGCCTAGCGTCACTGCCCTCGGCATCAGCGTCGCCAGTATGAACCTCTTGGGGTGTTGGTTCGGCGCTATGCCCGTCTGTCACGGGGCCGGGGGTCTTGCGGCTCAATACAGGTTCGGCGCGCGGAGCGGTTCCAGTATCATTCTTCTAGGCTTGTTTAAAATGATACTCGGCGTCGTCTTCGGCGAGACGTTGCTAGATCTCCTCAAGGAATTTCCGAAAAGCCTTCTGGGTATTATGGTCGTCGCCGCCGGCCTGGAGTTGGCGAAGGTGGGCCAAAGCTTGAACCACGGCGCCTCGGATCTATGGGAGTCGTCAGTAGATCAGGACCAACCGAGGAAGCATAGGGATATCTCGGACCAGGAGAGGTCTGAGAGGTGGACTGTTATGCTCATGACTACGGCGGGGATCCTGGCCTTTAAGAATGATGCCGTCGGCTTTGTCGCTGGGATGTTTTGTTACTGGGCCTATAAACTTGCGGATTGGGTAGAGAAAAGGGGAGATGGGCTGTCGAGTGAAAGACGGCCGCTACTGCATGCTTGAGGCGGATGTATGATTCAAAATTGAGAATGCAATAGTTTACCTACCTAAGGTACCTAGCTTAGATACATATTAAATGGATATTCTGGACTATGCCATGTTTTTTCAAGGTTCGTAGTGTTTTACTAGTAGTGACGTGCATGCTTTGAAGCTACCCAAAACTTAGGTACTTTGCGTCTCCAATGCGAATATGAACTTACCTAGTCTTGTGATTACTTGACTTTGATCTCATCCTTCTACATACCTAGGTACCTAATGCATTATAACCTAACCTGGCTTCAATGCGCCTTCGAGCCTAAACCACACGATCGAGCAGTAAAGTTTGGGCATCCGCACTCATTAGTTTCGTGATAGTTGACCGTGTGAAGACGGAGACAACCCAGCTGCAAAATCGAGCGCAATTGGCTATAGCGTCGAGGAGAAGCAAAAAAGGTGCAGTCTGTTTGCAGTCTGCAGAAGCTGGCAGCCCAGGCAAGCCTAACCAACATAGATACAGGTAGGTATGTAGCAGCAGTTGTTAAAAGCGTCCGATTAGTTTAACCTGAACCAACCAATCACAGCTGGACAACTTTGGCTAGTGGATATTAGTGGCCGTTAGTGTCTGCTATTAGTGGCTGCAAAAAAAAAAAACGCTTGGCGGGGTTAAATCATTGAATCAAATCAGAAGATTTGATCTGGTACATAGTATATTTTTTTTTACGTTGCGGGAAGGCGGTCACAACAAATCCCGTTCTCTCCTACTGGCAGTACAGTACCTCTTACCTACACCCAACCCACCTTCGACTTCTCCATAACATTTTCCTTCCCCCCAGCAAAAACTCAAACTGGCACGCAATAGACGAAGGAGCTGTATTCAATTCAACAGCGATGACTTCGTCCATAGCTGCCGTGGCCCATCCTGGTCACCAGCCAGTAGTACATGGCTCTCCGCCGCCAAGCGTGCCGCCCGCAGCCGATCCAGATCCCGCACCTGCTGCCACTACCAATACCAGTACCACTGCCGCCGATGCGAATGCGCCGACATCTTTTTCTACTCATCAAGATACATACCGCGATGAAAATCAAGAGATCCATTCAATGCCCTCGCCTCCTACTGTCTCCCCCCTTTCTACTCCTGCCGCGACCCAAGTAAACATTGGCGATAACGATGATGTTCCCGATATCTCTACTGGGTCTCTACCAGCTACGAATGGCGCCTCCGAACCCTCCTCGGCCGTTCATCTAGCCTCTGCCAACCTAGGCATGGCTACAGAAACCTTTCCTATGAAATTTGACCGAACTCGAATACCGGATAATGCTCGACGATCGCGCAGCCAAGTGGAAGCCGTCGCGACTACCGACCCCGAACCTACAAGCATGGACTACTCGTCTCGAAATATGTCATCTAGTTTGCGACATACTCAGGGCACGGTACAGCCTAACGCCTATATAATGAACCTGTCCCAGGCGAGTTCTGCGCTGTTCCAGAACCAAGGTCCCTCTATAGTAGCTCCTTCGGAGGTCTCTTTACAAGCCTCATTACCTCCTCAGGAAAGTGATGCTGTAACAACAAGCGGCGACCACATGTCGACTAGTGCCAGCCAGAAACTGGAATCCTTTGCTAGGATAGAATTTGCCGACAGTGTCTTTCAGATGACCACCTACGCTGTCATTATTGGTCGCGACCAACGGGCTATGGACCAAGCCAGGAGGGATGAGAAGAGGGAATTAAACTACAGGCGCAAAGTGGAAGAGAATGCAAGAAATGGGCTACCTCCCCCAGCACCCCTCCACTTCGACCGTGGGAAGTTTAGTAAATCCTACGTGAGTGAGGAAGGTGGAATGCTAGGTCCCGAGTCGGATGGTGAGGATAATGTGCGGCCCGTGAAGAAGCGTCGCCCAAGTTCTGCGAATAGGTCTCATAACGGTGGTGGTGACGACGACGCTCAAAGTGACCATGTCAAATCCAATAGGCAATATGTTTCCCATACCCCCGGAGCCGCTGCCGTAGATCTAGGCACCTTACAACCGTCACCCACTCACATCCCCTTCGTGGGTATTCATTCTCCTGGGCCGGATATTGCAAGCAAGACTCGCGGTATATCGAGACAGCACCTTAAGATTGAATTTAATGAAAAGAGAGGCGTATTTGAAGCGATTGCCCTACACAAGAACGGCTTTTTCTGTGATGACACACATTACGGTCTCGACGATCCAGTTACCCTTAGAAGCGGAGACCGACTTCAAATCAAAGATGTCGAATTTACCTTCATCGTTAACGGTGTTCAACTAGGTAAGACTGGTGGCGAGGAGTATCACGAGGAGGAGGTATCGAGTAAACGCATGTCGGTTGGGGGTAAAGAGATGAGCTTCGACTTTGAGCATTCAGATCATGAGAACTTCCGGGATACGAGCGAAGAGTTATCGGAGATCGAGAATGTACCGACGCCTGCGCTCGGGTCTGATGGTGGTGGGGAAGGAGAAGACGATGGCGATGGCGATGGCGATGGCGATGGTGAAGGTGAAGGTGAAGGTGAAGGTGAAGGTGAAGGTGAAGGTGAAAACGAAGGCGACGTTGAAGGCGAGGAAGGTGACGATCAAGAAATGACCGAACTACAATCGGACGAAATAGATGAGTCGAATATTTCCATGCTCAACTCCTCTGGGGTTCAGGATATGTCCCAGTCCCAGCTTATGAATCCTGAAATGCCGAAGCGGCGTGGTCCAGGACGGCCGCCCAAGGATGGGATAATGTCAAAGAGGGAACGACGACTGCTTAAGAAACAGATGCAAGAAACTTCGAAGAAGACCATTCCTCAAGACCCACAAATACAAAATGAGAAGATCAAACGGCCAGTAGGTCGACCTAGGAAGAACCCTATGCCCGAAGATGGAGAGAAGCAAGAGAAGAGGAAGTACAACAAACGAAGGCCAAAGGAAGAAGGCGAAGAAGGCTCTGATGTAGAGAGAAGGACGAGGGAAAAGAAGGAGAAGAAGGTCCGACCGAAGTCGCCACCTTTGGAGCTTCGAAAGGAGGACTTCACTGAAGAGCAATTACAGAAGCCTACTAAGAATTATGGTGTCCTGATTGATGAGGCTCTCACAAATGGACCTCCTGACGGTCTAACCTTGAAACAAATCTACAAGAGGATTATGTCAAAATATCCGTGGTTCTACTTCTCTGCTGAAACGAAGGGATGGGAAAGTAGTGTCCGGCATAACTTGATCGGAAACGAAGCTTTTAAGAAGGCTGAAGGAACTGGACTGTGGTCCCGTGTTCCCGGCGTTGAGCTTGATGCTGGAAAGAAGCGCAAAGCAAGCTCTCCAGATCGACAGCTTGGGTCAGCTCATCTTCACTCGCATTTATCAACGCAGTATTACCAAAACGGTTCCTACCTACCTGCGGGCAGCTACAACTACGGTCATAACGTGTCACCTTATACCAATGATACGAAGCACATGCCAACAGGATACCACCCTTCTACAAACCAACCTCAGCCCCTTTCAGCACAACCTTCTCAACCAATCGTCCAACCAGTTTACTCGGCGCAGACTCCCGCGCCTGCGCAATTACCTCCCGGGTATCTCGCCAGACAAGCCAATAACGCCCAACAAAGTACTTACAGCTCACCTTACGCGAAACCAGCCCCCCAAACTAATATTCTCATCAAATCAGAGGCACCTGCAGTGCAAAACTCTCAGGCGCTCCCACCTGCAGCTACAGTGCAACAACCAGTATCGCAGCCCTCATCGCAGCATCAACAACCGCAACAGGTATCAAGTACACCTGAGAGCACTGTTCGGTCACCACTATCACCAGAAATCGAGAGAGCCATTGCTCAGTTTAGGGCAAACATGTTGAATGTGATTTCGAAGCAGACACCTCATGCTACTCAAATCATTGATTCGTCCATAAATCGTGCGCGAGGATTGCCGGTCCAAACAAGTGTACCTCATGGGTTTGAATCTGTCGAAAAGACGCTGTATAATGCGGTGCACAATATGATTACCGAAATGCAAGCGAAGCGACAGCAGCAGCAGCAGCAGCAGCAGCAGCAGCAGCCGTCGCAGCCACAGCAGGCGACATCTGCTTCTCCAGCTCCAGCCTCGGCGTTGCCGAACGCTACAAAGTCAACGCCAACTCCGAGCGCACCCACGCCAAGCCCAGCACCCGCGACTACGCTTGAAGCTGAGATACAACGTAGAATCAGGAACTTCAGGGGCACCATGGTTGTCGCTCTTAAGAAGAAGACAGAACAGGCGGAAGCTATCGTGGACTTAGCTATTAACCGAGCCCAAGGTTTACCGAATACTGGACCGATTCCAGGCTGGGAAGAGGCAGACAGATTAATGGTCAAGTCTGTTACGCAAATAATTGCGGACGCACGCAGGGCGCATAACCTCCAGGTACAGCCTCCACCTTCGAGCACAACTCAACTTCCACAACAGACTCCACGACAAGCTCCATCCGCATCACCGGCTCCAACCCAACCCCCTACTCCTACAACCGGAACAAGTCAAACTGGTCAAGCAACAACACCAAGTGTGAATTCACAAACCGGTTCGGCAACTAATGCAAGGTCAGCATCATCAGTTCCTCGACCCGGTGTCTCAATCCAACGTCCGACTCCAATGGGTATCTCGCGTCCAGGGGTAAATTCTATTTCTCGGCCTTCTATTATACGGAAGGAGTCAATAACTACAACAAGTTTACCGAGTCCGAGTGCACCAGCAGCGCCAATGCATAATGTTTCAAGTCCGGCGCCGCCTAGCGCAGGTGTCGTCGACCAAATAGCAGGGCAGAAGCGACCACACGATGATTCGTTCAATCACAGCCAAGGAGCTACGGATAGACCGGAGCCGGTTAAACCCCCCACACCTAACATGTCCACTCCAGCACCACCCAGTGCAGGTGTCGTTGATCAAATCGGGCAGAAGGGAATGCGGGAGGATAGATCTGTCAGTAGCAATGGGGCCACTGGACAACCAGAGCTACCTACCAAGGTCGCTACGCCTGCACCCGCACCCGCGTCTGCACCACCTGCGCCAACACCTATATCCGCACCTGCGCCAGTACCCGATATATGCAGTCCTGCACCACCCAGTGCAGGTGTAGTTGACCAAATTGCCGGTCAAAAGAGGAATTTGGACGAAGGGCCTGGAAACGCGAGTTCAGAACAGCCAGATGCTAAGAAACCTGCGCTCGCATCAGCCTCGACCTGATATGCAAAGTGGAAAAATTAGGGTTGATTGCTATCAGTTTTGTACTAATTACTCGTGTCGGTGGCTGTGGGATGGAGATGAATAGATGCCTATTAAGACGTCTGTCCTTGGATTTCCCCTATCTCCCTGCCCCTATAATACTACCTACTTCTTCCAGAACAGGTACCTGGCCTTTTATCTAATCAAAAATGGACTTCTCTTTTTTTGGGTATACTCTGGCCTATACCCCTCGGCGGCATTGTTAAGGATAACAGGCAGCGAAGACAAAAATGCGGATCAGGTAGATAGCAGTTTTCAAAAATGATTCATGGGTTACGAACCTTCGTCGTTAAAATCATCCATCATCTTCTTTTTTTCATTCTGCTTTCTGGAAGCAAGCGAAGCATTCATCAACGGACGGGGGGGTACGGGACGGCGCCGGATATAACTTCTAGGGTTACCTAAGGTAGGTACCTAACCTTAGGTACCAATTAATACCAATCATAATCGCCAACTTGTAAAAGCGGAACAGATGAGCTAGGTAGCAAGCGTATGAGCGCTATGCATAGAGGGAAATCCTCCCTCCCTCTGTCTGTGCGTTTGTCTGTCTGTCTGTCAGTCTACAGACGCGCGCCCAGTATCTTACCGACCTACCTATCAGGTACCTAATGTGTCTAGTCCACGGTTCTACCGCAGCGGCATAAGATGGGTAGGAGATACTTGGAGGCGAGGAGGAGAAAGAGTGGAATTCGAATATGAAGATAAAGAAAGAGAGAGAGTGAGAGTGAGAGAGAGTGAGAGTTGAATAGAATAGGTAGGAGGCACAATGATGCTAAGTCGCTAGGATGGAAGGTAGTCAAGTCAAAGTCAGTCGGAGTTGAAGGTAGCTGTAAAATAAAATAATTTTTATTATTATACGCCTAGGCGTCTTTATATTCGTTCGCCTGAAGCGTGTTTAGGAAGTTATTTGGCCGTAATACAAGGTAATTAATTAGTACCTACTAATGTCTGTCAGATACGATATTACGAATTCCAAAGTTCATGTGTTCTATGGTATCGTAAGTATCTTAGTTCATCGCATTTATTTCTTTAATTTACTTAAATATCTCTCTACCTATATACCTAGGGCGTGTATAGGCGCAGTAGATCGCCCTGCAATATACACTACTGTTGAAGGTATCACGTGTAATAAAACGCCGGCCCTGTTGTCGCCGTTTCTAGTATAACCCCCATGAACCAATGCTCCGACGTGGTTGAATTCGTTGAAGCCACTTTATATGCATGCATAGAGTGCCCGGTCTAGCTAGTTGAATTCTATACGTACCGCATCTACGCCAGTTTTTGTTGATTTGACGAATTTGTATAGACATACGCTCATAGTAAGCCGGCACTTAGAAGAGACCGTCGATCTCGCCCGTTTCGGTGTCAACGTCGACATTGAGGTATCCCGGGGCAGTGGGCAAGCCGGGAATTGTCTGGATGTCAGCGGCAAGCGCATACCTTATTCAACGTCAGCTTATTATATTATACATAGGAGAATATGTTAATGAACTTACAAGTATCCTGCACCTGCGGCCATTCTCACATCCCTAATCGGAACAGTAAAACCGGTTGGTGCACCTTTAAGATCGGGGTCGTGAGAGAGCGAATACTGCGTCTTAGCGATACAGATCGGGAGGTTCCCAAAGCCCTGTTTTGTGTATGTGTCGATCTTCTTTTGGGCAAGCTCGCTAAACTCGACAGCGGACGCACCATACATTTTCTGGCAGATGGCCTCCATACGTTGTTCAATGGTGCCCTCAGTCACGTCATACAGTAACTTGAAGTCCTTTGGCTTCTCAGCAGCAGCGATTACCCCCTTAGCAAGGTCGACAGCGCCCTTACCACCTTCGGCCCAATGATTAGCCAAGATAGCGTCTTCAGCGCCAGCAGCAATGGCTTCTTCTCGCAGAGCAGCAATCTCAGCATCTGTATCGGTAGCAAACTTATTGATGGCGACTACGACAGGACAGCCATAGGCCTTGGCGTTTTGAATATGCTTCTTGAGGTTCACGCAGCCGTTTCGGAGGATCTCGACATTCTCCTGCTTGTACACGGGGTCTAACGGCGCACCAGGAGCGATAGGTGGGCCGCCACCATGCACCTTCAAAGCGCGAACCGTAGCGACAATAACGACCACATCGGGAACTAAGCCTGAAGTACGGCATTTGATGTTGAAGAATCGTTCGCCTCCCATGGTGAAGTCGAAACCAGCTTCAGTAACGGCGAAGCCAGCCTTGGCACTGTAGTCTTCATCGGGCTCCGTACCTGCTAGCTTGAGAGCCATCTTGTCGGCAAGGATGGAGCTGTTTCCAATACTGATGTTGGCAAAAGGACCCGCATGCACAAACACAGGTGTACCTTCTAATGTTTGCATCAAGTTCGGCTTGATAGCGTCCTTCATGAGAGCTGTCAATGCCCCTCCGGCTCCTATGTCATCGCAAGTGACTGGGTCTCCTGATCTCGAGGTAGCGACGACCATTCGGCCTAGCCTTTCCCGCATATCGGCAAGACTGGTGCTCATGGCTAGAATAGCCATACACTCGCTGGCAACAGATATATCGAATCCGGTATCCCGACTCTGTCCCTTTTCGGTTGGGGCTATGCCAACAGTGACGCCTCGCAAGTGGCGGTCATTAACATCTAGCACGCGTCTCCAAGTGATAGTTTCTGGGTCAATATCTAACCTAGCAAACCGGCGGATCTCATCTTCAGTAAGGTCGTTAGGATCGGTCTTGTCAATTCCCAATTTCTTGAGTCGGCGGAGCATGACAGGTGCAAAGGTCCTCTTTCCGTTCTTTGTCGGTACCAATCTTCGGTAAAGGGGGCCATCCTTTTGCGTGTTCTCGTGGAACATACGAGTCTCAATCGCAGCAGCAAGAAGATTGTTCGCTGCGGTGATAGCATGTATGTCACCAGTCAAGTGCAAATTGAATTCGTCCATGGGTATAACTTGACTGTAACCACCACCAGCTGCACCTCCCTTGATACCAAAAGTAGGACCTTGGCTGGGCTGCCGGACGTTGGCAAAGGTAATTCGACCTAGATGTGCCCCTAACGCCTGAGCTAAGCCCATGGTTGTGGTGGATTTCCCTTCGCCTAACGGTGTGGGAGTAATGCCTGTGACTACGACATATCGGCCGTTCCGACGGTGCTCCAGACGCTTCAAAAGGGTGAGGTCGACCTTGGCTTTGTATGCGCCATATGGCTCCAACTCGTGATGCGCAATACCGACCTCTTCTGCGACCCGCGTAATGGGCTTCGGTGGCTGTGATCTCGAAACCTCGATATCCGAAGGGACCGGGGTACGTAAGTTGAGAGGAAGTGGTACGATACGTCTTTGCTTCTGTCGCTCAAAATACATTGTGGTTGCGTTAACAACATTTTGCAACAGCATGGCAACTGTCATGGGCCCGACACCACCCGGAACTGGTGTGATGTAAGAAGCAACCTGAGAAGCCGACTCAAACTCTACATCACCCACTAGTCGTTGGCCGGATTTCTTCGATGCATCGGGGATGTAGTTGGTTCCCACGTCGATGACAACGGCACCTTTCTTGAGCCATTCTCCTTTTACAAAGGCAGGTTGGCCAATAGCGGCAACAACTATATCAGCCTTCTTTAACTTCTCTTCTATACCCTCGGTCTTAGAATGGCAGACAGTAACGGTTGCGTCGGCGTTCTTCAACAAGTAGCTGACGGGACTACCGACAATATCGCTTCGGCCAAGAACCACAGCATCCTTGCCTTTCAAGTTCACACCTGCTTCCTCCAAGAGAACCATAACCCCCTTGGGAGTGCAGGGGATGAAGAAAGGGTGACCTCCTTTCTTGGCAAGCTCACCAATGTTGGTGGTACCGAAACCATCGACATCTTTTTCAGCCGCAACGGCAGATGTGATAGCGTACTCATCGATATGCTTAGGCAGAGGCAGCTGAACCAGGATTCCAGACACTGCAGGGTTATTATTCAGGACGTGTAACTGTGCCAAGAGCTCGGCCTCGGAAATATCCTCAGGGAAGTGCAGACGTTCGCAGGTAATATTGGCCTTTTATGAGTCACAATGGTTAGATCAGGGGTATTTTACGTGGGACATTATGCTAAGTTGAGAAGTCCTACCTCGTGAGCGGCCTTAAGCTTCATGCGAACATAAGTTGCTGGCGAGAAGATTAGCTGAGGAACAGCTTGCTTACAGTAGTTGAGTCAGAAGACCCGGATTAAGGACATACAGGAATCAGATCGATCACCGACTACGAAGCAAAGAGGTTAGTACTTATTACAAGCGAGCTTGTTTAGGAGTATGATGCAGGTATGGTGTAGGTGTAGTGTAGGTATGGTGCAGGTATAGTATGGGTATGGCAAGTAAGTACAAACCTTGGATAATCGAAAGATAGGGCTGGTACTTGGGATTAGACTTTTGCTTCTCGGCTATCTCAGAGGCCAGCCTTTCGCGGATCTTCTTTGCGATGGCTGTGCCATCTAACCTAATGGCAGTCATGGTGGGGTAGCTTGTAGAAAAATGTCTAATAGAGGCACGCGGCCAATGCCGTCGCGCAGTTCCTACTGAGGTGTAATTAGGTAAGTGGCGTACTTTCGTGCAACCCAGCTGAGACGACCCTCGACGGGCTCTTACAGACGTTGTGAGTTGGGCACGTTGTCGAGTGTAAGTTGAAATCCGGGGAGCGAAATATGAACGATTGGCTTTTCGGGACCCGCAAAGCGGAGAATTAGTCGGCCAGGTTGCGACGAATCTAGTGGTCACGCGTGTGACCGGCCGAAGTGTAGATCCTTTAGACCCTTTAGAATGTTTGTGCGGTATAACTCGCAGTGGGATTGCGAAAGGATGTAGATTACGGCTTCTTGCAACGGCTAGAGTCATAGCTGCTAGTTCCAAAGCTGTGTGCCGCCGATACCCGTATCTTATCCAACGATCCCACAGAGGATTATGTAGGTAGTTCCAAGTTTTGACTAGTCAAAGGTGTTGGCAACAACGCTATACGATAGAGTTTGCCGTCTATTTAGGACCTAGGTACTGTAATGTATCGTACAATACAGTTGCTGCAATGGCTGTATCAATAGTAGGTAATCCTGAAAATCCAAAAGGCTGTGAGTAACAGTCATCGAGGAATTGAATAAATATAGCTATAAATATAGCTAGACAACTAAACCATAATAAAACCTAGTCAAATAAAAAGATCATCTAAAGAATATATAATATGATAGGTATATTCGAAGCGAGATAGGAGTTGCTGAATAAAGTTTTCATCTTCTAATAAATTCCACTATGTTTGGTAGTTATTAGACATTGTCTTTTTTTTCTTGTTTAGCGAAGAAGCGCCGTTTTCCTCTCTACCGAGCTTCTAAACTTTAAAATCTTTGTTTCTGGTTCGAGATCGAGATGACTCAAAGGTCTTTCCTGATCGCGGAGTCTAGCTCTGTTTCTCAAACGGAAGTAATAATCCACACACTGAACTTGACAATTTTGCTCATTTGGAAAGTGCTTGGTAGAAAAATGTACATCCTAAAATTAGATAGGTACCTACATGTGTCATGCCCAGATAAACTTAATCAAGTACCTACCTAGGCACCTACCAACTAGGATAAGGTCTAGGATAAGGTTGCCACCGATGAAATGTGATTGGCTGCCATAAATCGTAAGCATCCCCTATAACCTTTCACGTGACTATGAGTAACGTTGGTGGGGCCCAGATGCTGATAGGTTATCAGAAAATCCGCGAAATCTTGCCCCACGCACAAATCATTCAAAAACTCCATACAACCAACTTCCCCCAAGATTGGTGACGAGATACAAGATCAGAACATCGCCAACATGAGACCTATTCTATTGTCGGGCCACGTAAGAGAACACATTCCCCCATATATAGAAGATAGTAGCCTCTAACAGTTTCGCAGGAACGGGCCTTGACCCAAATCAGGTTTGTTCCCCTCCTCCCAGAATCGATGCGACAATAATAATACCTTCAATACCTTGGTCCCCCGCGACAAGTTCATCACACTAACTGGCTGAATCGCTTCCCTCTTCCAGATACAACCCCGATGGCGACCTTCTATTCTCCGTATCCAAGGACCAGCAGATCTGCGTGTGGTACTCGCATAACGGCGAACGGCTGGGCACCTACAAGGGCCACCAGGGTGCCATCTGGACCGTCGACGTAGACCCGACCTCGACCTTCATCGCGAGCGGCAGCGCCGACAACACCATCCGCCTGTGGGAGATCAAGACCGGTCGCTGCCTCAAGACCTGGGATTTCCCCACCGCCGTCAAGCGCGTGGAGTTTAGCGACGACGGCCGCCAGCTGCTGGGCGTCACCGAGAAGCGCATGGGTCACCTCGGAACCATCGTGGTCCTGGACGTCGTGCTGGACGTCGACGCCGAGCAGAGCGACGAGCGCGCCCTGACCATCGTGTGTGACGAGAGCAAGGCCACGGTTGCCGGCTGGAGTTACATGAACAAGTACATCATCGCTGGACACGAGGATGGCTCCGTATCCCAGTACGACGCTAAAGTAAGCCATCATCATCATCATTATTATTATTATTAAGGAGACGGAGGATAACGAAGAGCTAACAAATACCCACTTTGATAGACCGGAGAGCTGCTAGATAACGTCCCCGTCCACGAGCTCAACATGCAAGTGACAGACCTCCAGTGGTCGCCGGACCGCACCTACTTCATCACAGCCTCCAAGGACAAGACCGCCCGGCTAATGGCTGCCCGCGACCTCGAGCCCCTGAAGACCTACGTGACCGACACGCCGCTCAACAGCGCATGCATCACCCCTAAGAAGGACTACGTTATTCTCGGCGGTGGTCAGGCCGCCATGGATGTCACTACGACCGCGGCTCGCCAAGGAAAATTCGAGGCACGTTTCTATCACAAAATCTTCGAAGACGAGATTGGTCGTGTGAGAGGCCATTTCGGACCCTTGGTATGTTTTCTTTTTTTCCTTTATCATATCCCCCCTCCCTAGACCTATATATAAATATATATATTCTTGCGAAAAGAATCATCTACAGTTCGGTCGTCTAACACCGCAGCAGAACACCGTAGCAGCGGATCCCACAGGCAAGGGCTACGCCAGCGGCGGAGAAGACGGTTACGTGCGCATACACCACTTCGACAAGGGATACTTCGACTTCAAGTACGAGGTCGAGCGGGAGCGCGAACGCGAGAACAGGCTATGATAAGTTATATGCGCATTTAAAGCGTATAGCTAGCTTTTCTAGCACCGCCTCCCCCTTCCCCAAATCACTCCCCCGAAGTCACCCGCGATTCCATCATGACGTACGTATACGCACGCCTGTTGGTCGTCTCTACGAGATAGAAAGCGGGGGGAAATGGAGGAAAGAAATGGAAGATGATATCCGGCGTCGCGTCCTCCATTTTTTTAATCATTTTTTTTGCGTTCTCTTAGCTAGAACTTTGCATCTTACCTATCCATCCATCCGGGAAGAAGGCTTCGGCGTTTGAGGGTTTTTGTCCGACAGTTATTTGTTCGTCGCTTAGGCAGGAAAGACAAGAAGAAAAAAAGAGATAAATGAGAGCTCCGGGTTAGGTATAAGGAGGTAGAGAGTAGCATGAAGCTTCTAATCAATATACCTGATTATTGAGACGCAAACCCTTTTTTCCCGTCCCATTTTGTGGGAAACTATAATACAAATATCATCATGACGGTCAAGAATTTCGCAATATTGTTACATAAGGACTATCGTAAGTACACGCGGCAGACTTCTCGAAAGACACGTTCATAGAAATCTCGTAGCTTATTTTCTACATAGTAGTTGCAATATGCTATGCTTTTCGTCTGTTTCTAACTGGCGTTGTCGGGTCCATAGACGTTCATTCCCCTTTGCTTCTCATATTCGCCAGGTCGTATGGAGGATTGGACAACATCCATCTAGACTATCGGTCGAGACAACTTGATTTCGTGGACTGTATCTGTATCGTCCAGCGGCGAAACAACCAATTAAACGCCTGTGCACTTACTCCCCTTGCCATTCCATTGTCCGTTTAATGCCATTGTGAGACGAAACTGGTGCCAACTCAGATCGAAGAAAAAAGAAAAAACCTTGGCACGAGCCAAAAATCGGGTTGTCTGTCACCCTTATTAGTAAACGACAACTATTTATTTCTTCTTTCCCTTGGCTTTCGACTTGGCCACGGGCGCCGAGGTAGTAGAAGCGACACTAGAGGCGCGAGAGGAAGGCGTGGCAGAAGTAGTCTTGCTACTGCCACCTTTGACGTTGTCAAGGGCCTTGTTCTGTTTATGTATTAATTAGTATTCGGTTCGAAGTTGGTTAGATACTTGACTAATAGCATACCTTGACACTGGTCTTTGACTTCTTCTTTGCGGGGGCCATTCCGAGGATGCTATCCTCGTCGTTCTCTTCGTCATCTAGCTCTCTCTTCCCTTTGCCGTTGCTTCCGTTCGCCTTGCTCGGATACGTATCTTCAAACTCCTTCACAATCGTAGTAAGCAGTGTAGTGCAGCGACGGCTGATTTCGATAGGTGTCCTACTAAGGAAGAACCAATCGAATCGGAATAGAGAACTCTCTCGAATCTCGTCACGAATTCGCTCGTAGATACTCTCAGAATCGACGCCATGTCGGTCTAACATGACCAGGAGGAATCTATCCTCTTCCTCAGTATAGACCTTCTTGTTTGTTGTAGACACCGAATAGTTGATCTTCATCTGCTGCAGTGGCACTCGATATTGTTGCATCTTCTTCCTGAGCATTTTGCGCTGATGCTCCGTCTTACGCATGCGTTCTTCTCCAGTTTCAATTACTTGCAAGTACTTGTTATAATCGGCGATCTCGGTATATCGCTGCCAGAAAACCTTAGCATAGGCTTTAACCTCTGCGGCGGTCTTGCTGTCGACTTCTTCCGCAATTCGGTCATAATCATGACGCCCGTAGCGACCAGAGCCGTTGATAAACTGCTGGAAGTCACGCTTGTTCCAGTCCCCGAAGCCTTGAGCGGACAGTTTCTGTTTCTCTTCTTGCTCCTCTTCCGTAAGGGGAGTAGCATTGTCAATCTCCTGCTGATCAAGGGCACGCTCCGCTTCACGTTCCGACAAATTGTCGTCATCTCCGTCGGGCAAAGGTACCTTATATCCAATCTCCTTGCGATAAAAGGCGGTCTCTCGATCCTGAAGGTCACGGAGTCGAGGGGGATAGAACTGATAATCGTGAACTGCGACCTGCTTCGGTGCTCGAGGAGCCTTAGGTTTAGCTTCTGCCTTGCTAGTACCATATATGGCCTGTCGGTAGAACTTGTCGACGGAGTAGGACTGCTCCTTGCGTTCCCGCTTTGCGGGATTAATCCAATTCACGCCAATATCCTTCTTTTTCCCGAACACTTCGCCATTCCACTCATAAGCAGATTCTGAAGAGAACTTTTGTAGATCGTCAATGCCAAGTTTCTCATACTTGGCGTTGAGCTCCTTGGTACGACTCTCACCCTTCGCCAAGATCTCATCGATATCTTCGTCGTTGAGATCTGCTCCCTTAGCTGCCATTCCGGTGGCTCCCTTTTGTTGGAAGACTTTCTCCGCACCGTGCTGGATCATGTCAAGGAGCTCATCTTTAGCTGCTGGACCTTTAGCTCCTGGATGAGCACGTCCTTGCTGAATAACCAATTGGTCAAGGCGAAGCTTCTGTGCCGCCCGCTCAAGTACCTTCTCTTCGATTGCATTCTCCGTGACAAACCTGTAAACAACTACTTGCTTCGTTTGACCAATTCTGTGAGCGCGGTCCATAGCTTGCAGATCAGCCTGCGGGTTCCAGTCGCTATCGTAGAGGATAACAATATCAGCACTGGTTAGATTAATTCCGAGACCACCAGCTCGAGTTGTGAGGAGGAAAATGAATTTCTCTGAATCCGGCTTATTGTATTCATCAATTGCCGCTATGCGATCTTCGTGAGCTGTGCTTCCATCGATTCGACAGTACTTATACTCGCGGAATACACAGTAGTCCTCGAGAATATCCAAAAGACGGCTCATCTGTGAGAATATGAGGACGCGGCTGCCCTGTTTCTGTAGTCTTCGCAAAAGCTTATCGAGTAAGGCCATTTTGCCTGAATTGTAGACCAGATGCTCATCGGTCGTGTAAGGAGGTCCAGGTTCAGCTCCCTCAAAAAGGTAAGGATGGTTGCAACACTTCCTCAATTGCATGACAATGTTGAGCAGGCGAGTTTTAGATTCCCGCTTACCGCCGGCACCATTGACAGCGTCAATATCCTTCTCTAGGATCTTCTGGTACCATTTCACCTGCATTTCTGACATACCAAGGTAGAGGTTGATCTCCTTCTTGGGTAACAAGCTCTTCTCCACATCCGCCTTAACTCGACGGAGCAAGAAAGGTCGTAGGACCTTGTGCAGCTGCTCAACAACCACTTCTGAATCTGCATCTTGTCCCGAGAACCACTGGTCGAAGGCCTCGCTATCACCAAATACATCAGGTAACAAGAAGTTCAAGAGTGCCCAGAGCTCGTGCAGGTTATTCTGGAGTGGTGTTCCAGTAATAAGAAGTCGGTTTCGCGAGTTGAATAAGCGAATTACTTGCGATAGGGACGACTCTTCGTTCTTGATACGGTGGGCTTCGTCGATGATAATATATTCCCAGGCGAATTTCTTCAAATGCGTCTTCTCACGAAGGATCATCTCGTAACTCGTGATGCACACATCAAACTTCTCGTCGATCAAACGCTCGTTAATCAGGTTGTGTCGTTCCTCTTTAGCGCCTTGTAAAACCAGAACATTAACTTCGGGTGTCCACTTGGCAAACTCCCGCTTCCAATTGTCTAGAGTAGACTTGGGCACGATGACCAAATGAGGGCCTTTCGTATCCATGATATGACGAAGGTAACCCAAAAAGGAAATGGTTTGGAGGGTTTTGCCTAAACCCATCTCGTCTGCAAGGATACCTGAGATTCCATTTTCGTGCAGGGAAATGAGCCAATTCAACCCAGCAATTTGGTAATCTCTCATCGTGCCATTGATAAAAGACGGCGATTCGCGAAAGACAGTTTCTGCTGATCCGCCTTGTCTCTCATCCTTCAGTAACTCTTCATCTTCTTCGGCTTCTGTACGGCGAGCTCGGCCTGTCTCTGCCCCACCTTGACGAACGCCCTTCTTCTTTGCTTTCTCCGCCTGCTCATTCTGACGATCGATCTCATGAATAATCTCGCGAATTTTGGGGTTAGGGTTCGTCTCGATGAAATGTCGGAAAAGGTCGGTCAATCCTAATAAGTAGCGAAATCTTCTGATGCTGTCATCCTCCTATTGTATTATTGTTAATTAGTAACCCAATCAAGCTTAAAAAATCATCTTAATTGACATGCTCAGATTATTTCATACCTTGGATTCTCCTAGCAAGTCATGTTTCTTGCCGAAGATACTTCTTCGAAGCTGGTTGGCTTCAGAACGCTTTTTGCGCCCATCGGCAATCTGATCACCGGCAACACTACTTGCTGTAGTGTTGGGATTGGTATCTGTGTCAGTCTGATCTGGGGTTTCATCAACATCCTACAGGTTGGTTAGTATTGGTGCTAATGGTGGATGATATATTTATAGTAGCGTAACGGAACAGCTAGAATGTTATAAAAATTGAAAAGGATTAAAACTTACCATTGCGTCAGCTAGGTTAGATACAGGCTCTTGCACATCTAGCATTGATGCGTCCGTATCGACAGCACTGGCCCGCGGACGAGGCGGAGCCATGTTGGGGAGATATCGCGATAAGTGCTCTACGCGACTGCGACGCGACGAATTACAGGCGGCGCCTGGTGCAAAAGTGAAACCGGAATAACAAGACAAAGTTAACCGAGCTTGCTGAATTGTCCAATATGTGGATTTACAAGGTAAAAATTGGGTACGGAGGCAGCCAGAAACAAGAGACAATAATTAAATGTGCTCAAGGCTGAAGCGGTGTTGAAAAAGTTGTGTGTGTGAATGGTAGTGAAGGTCGAAAAGAAACCATCAAATAGAAATTAGATCACAGGTAAGAGTATCTCTTGTTAAAGGTGGGTCTAATAGTGGGGTATCAAGTACCAAGCTTTAACAAATTGAAATCTTAGCTGTTACTGCCGTAATGGAAAAACCCAGGGGTGAACCCTCGTTTAATGCAACCTATTAAAGTCTCAATTCTTTCTGTGAGGTTTTTTGTAATAAATTTTCTAGTGGCTCAGCGTTAGTATTAAGTGGAAGAATTGAAATGAGAGCTGTAAGTTTTGTAAGTAAGAAGGAACAGCTTAGGTACTTAGGTATTGTACACTTGTTACCTGGTAAGTTAGGTACCTAAGGGGATGTTTTGGTGCATAAGTTTTGCTTTGCTTATGGAAACTTATGGGGGATAATCTTAAGCATAAGTTATGTGTTAAAAGGTACTTGATTAATTTATTCCCATTAAAATCTGGCTTATAATTAATTTTATAATATTTTTTCATGCATTTAATAAACTTTAATAAATTCGCTTATAATTATTTAAAATTAAAAAGCATTTTTAAAAATATTTTTTAATTTATTTATTTTTATTTTATTATTATAATATTTTAAATAATTTTAATATAATAATAAAATAAAATATATTATTATAATTTTTAATAATTAATAATTTTATAATTATTAATTATTTTTTTATAATTAAAATTTTTTTTAAAAAAATATAATTATATAATAAATTTACATTTAAATTTATTAAAATATAATATTAATAAATTTTAATTTTTAAATAAATAATAATAATATAAATTAAATATTAAAATAAATATTAAAGTATTTATTAATAAAGCTTAAAGTTTTTTTTATATAAATTAAATATAAAATTTAAATTAATAATTAAAATATAAATAAATTTATTAATTTTTTTATTTATTTATTATTTTATTATAATTTTATTAAAATTATTATTTTTTATTAGTTTTTTATTAAAGTTTTACTGTTTTTAAATTTCGTATAAAAATTTTATTTTTATATTTAATATAATTTATTAAATTGTTAATTTATAATATTATTTTTTTTATTTTTTAATAAAATTTATAAGTTAATAATTAAAATGTTAAATTGTGTTTTTATGCTATTAATTCGTAATATTATTCTTTTTTTCCTAAGTTTTTTACTTTTAAAAATTTATTAATAAATACGTCCTTTATATTATTCTTTTATTCTTTTTATACTTTTTTTAAACTAATTTATTAAAATGTTAAATTATATATTAAAATTTATTATAAAATATAAAAACTATATTAATTAATAAGAAAATAAAGAATTTCATATTTTTTATATTAAATTAATTAATATTACCTTTATTTCGTATTTTAATTATAAATATTTTAAAAAGTTTTTTTATATTTTTATTTTTAATTTATTATTTTATAATATTTATATTTAAAAAAGTTAATATTTTAATTATAATATTTTAAAAATAAACTTTTTTAATAAATTAAAAAAAAAGATTAAGTTTTTTAAAAATAAACGTTATAAAATTAAAGATAAAATATTTTAATATTAAAAAGATTTATTATAACTTATTTCTTATTTAAAAGAAATTCGTATTAAAAAAGAAAAGGCTAAAAGTAAAGCTTTTTGTATTCTTTAACATAAGGAGGAATTGGATCGTTTAAAGGAAGAAAAGGAAAAAAAAAGGTAAAAGTTAAAATATTTTTAATTAAGCTAATTTATCCGTGCCTTTTAATTTTTCCGGAAGTAACCCCGGTAAAGCCGTTATTTTTTAAAATAGTTTTAATTTAAAGATAAATCCGTCGCTATTTATAAGTAATTAAGACTTTCTTAATAAAATACCTTTATAAACTTTTAAATATTTTTAAAATATTTAATTAATTCTTATATATTTTCCTTTAATAAATAATTTTTTTATTTAATTAAGTATTTGATCTAATTCTTAAATTACTTAAAATTTAATACTTTTTTAATTTTATATTTTTAATTAATTTTAATGTTTAAAATAATTTATATTAATATATTTTTAAGTACTTTTTTTAATAAAAAAATATAAAATATTAAATATAATTTTATTTTTGTTAATAATAATAATTTATAATTAATTTTTAAAATAACTTTTTTAATTTTAAAAGGTTTAAGTTTTTTATAATTTAATTTATTATTTAATTTTTTAATTTTAATATTCCGTTATAATAAATAAACTTTATTTCCTTTTTTAAAAATTAATCTTTTAATTTTATATTAATTAGTAATTATATAATATCGGCGCGTAAACACTTTATTAAAGATAAAGTGCTTTATCGCTAATATTAAAAAAAGAATAATATACTTATTATTATTATATAAAAAGATATTATATTATTAATTAACTTTAAATAAATTTTTCCCTTTTTAAATATTATTAATATATTAATTTTACCCTTATTATTATTTAATTTACTTATTTATTATTTTATATTATATATACATATTTATTAATATTAATTAATATTATTAAAAATTTAATAATATAAATTAATAAAGTTAAAAAAGTTATTATTATAATAATTTAAAAGATTTTATTATAATAATATACATAATATCAATATATTTTTTTTACTTATAAATATATATGAAATTTATAATAAATTATTAATTTACTTTATTATTTAACTTTTTTAAATTTTTTACTATTTATCACAATTTTAACTTATTATTAATATTATTAAACAAATTAATATTTATTATATATTATAAATATTTTATAATATTTTAATTAAAAAGTTTAATATAAATATAAGTTTATATTATAATAATTAATTTAATTAAAATAGAAAATATAAATAAATTATAAACTTTAATAAATTATATATTTGGATAAATAACCTTTATTTAATATTTTAATTATATAATTATAAAATAAAAATTAATTAATCCTTAAATAATTACCCTTAAATAAAAAGTAACTTAAATATTATTTACGTTAATAAATTTAAAAATTATTAATATAAATATATTATATATTTATATTTTTAAAGAAATAATAAATAAATATTAAAATCAATTTTAAAAATTTATAATAATAAACTTTATAAATATATTAAAATTTTTATAATTAACACTTTAAACTATATTAATATAATAAAATATTTATATAAAATAATATAATATTAATTATATTAAAATACTTATTAACTTTATATTATTATATAAATTATTAATATAAAATTTAAATAAATTAAAAATAATTAAGTAAAAATAATTTAATATATTAATATAAAAAATATTAATATATAATATTAATTAAAAATTAATTTATTTAAATATATAAATATTTATATAAATATATATTATATTATAATAATAATTTATAATTTATAACTTTTAAATATTAACGTATATAAAATAAAACTTAATTTAATTTACTATTTTAATTAAATAACTTTTTTTTTATGTATAATATATATTATTAACTTTATAAATAATAAAATAACTCCCTTTCATTTTTAATAATTTATTATTAATTTTCTATATTTTATTATTTATATAAATATAAAGACTTATAATTTAATTTTTTTAACATTAAACCCCCGGCCCTTTTTTTACCTCCCCGCCCCCTCCCATTTATTAAAGAATAGTTACGCCCCCCCAAGTTATTATTAATAATATTTATTTTAATAATCTTATATATATAATTTAATAAAAATATAAATAAAGGTATAACTTAATATATAATAATAACTTAATATAAAGAATATTAATTAGCCCGCCGGTCCTGGGAAATGTTCTTGGACCTCCTGGACCGCCACCGGGTGGTCTATATATAATACCAGCAATTCCTTAAAGCGCTAAATAAGAAAAAAGAAATTAACTTATTAAAAATTACATTTCCTCTTTTTAAATAACTCCATTATTTATATAATTAAATAATTAATAAATATAAGCTTTTATATTAATTAATAATTAATAAAATAATATTTACTATAATATTTCCTTAATATAAATCTTTAATAAAATATATTTTTTAATAATTATTAATTATTTTAAAAAAGTATAAAATAATAAAAATAATTATATAAAAAAAGTATATAATATTTTTAAAAATAAATTTCATTTTTTCTTAAATATTTATTATATAATTAAAATATAATAAACCTAATTTTATATTATTTTTTCTATTATTTTATCGGGAAAAATAATAATTTATTTTTTTATAATATATTTTAATTTTAATATTTTATAAATATATATTTAATTATAAAATAATATTTTAATATAAAATAAAATAAAATCTAATATTATTATAATTAAATTTTTATTACTTTTTTTAATATTAAAATAAAAAAGTAAAATAAAAGGAAAATTAATATAAAAATACTTTAAATTTTATTTAATAAATTATTATTATATTAAAAGGCGTTAAGCTTTAATTTTAAAGGAGAATAATAACTTATTGTAATTATATACCAAGTTTACCAAATTATACCTTAATTATAACATACTTTTTTTAAATTATTAATATATTTTAAAGATTTAATAAATAAATTTTAAATATTTATTAAAATTTATAAAATAATAAAGAAAATAAAATAATTTATAATAAATAAAAATAATAATAGTAATAATAATAACCATATTTATTATATTAATTATAAATATTATTATAATAATAAAAAAAGTAAATATAATATAAAATAATCTTTTAAAATTTGGAAATAATAATATTAAATATATAAAAAAAATAAATATTAATTTATTAAATATTTAAAATATAAATAAAAAAAGTTAAAAAAAATAGAAAATTAAATAAAGCCTTTTTAAAAAAAATTATATAATATTTTTAATAAATTATAAAAAAAATTAAAAACTTAAATTTAAAATTTAATTATAAAAAGAATAAAATAACTTATTTAATAATAAATTTTAATAAAAATAATAACTTATATATAATTATTATATATTTATTTAATTAAGTATTTTACTATTATATTACCACTTATTTCTTTTTAAATAATTTAAAATTTAATATTATTTTTATATTAAACTAATATACAAAGAATATTTTTTAAAGGATTATATTAAATATAAAAGTAACTTAAATATTTATAATAAAAAAAACTAATATTTAACTTTTATTAAAAAATATCCAAATAAATAATTAAAAATAGATGATATTTGCGTTAAAGAGGCTAATATTTAATTTAATAATAAATTACTTATTAAATTATTTAATATAATTATTATAAATATTTTATTTAATAAAATAAATTTTTATATTATAAAATTAAATATTTTATTTCTATTATTATTAAAGGATATAAATTAATTAAGAGTATATTTTAATAATGTTATTAATTAATTTATATATAAAAATAATATAATAATTAACGTTAAAAAAAATAAGAATATTTATAATTTTAATTAAAAATATTATTTATTTTATAAAAATAAAATTTTAATATTTATATATATATTTTAATTATTTATTAATTAATAAATTATATAATTTATTAAATAAAGTTAATTATAATGTTAATATAAATAATTTTAAAAAAATTAATAAATTTTATTATTATTATTAAATTAAAAGAAAGGGTTTTTAATAATTTAAATTTACTTTAAAAGATTTAAATATAAAATTTAATTATAAAATAATTATTAATATAATATATTTAGATAGATAATTAGTTTTATATATTATTAATATAGTTATTAATTTTTAAATAATATAATTCTTAAAAAATATTATTATTAAAAAAACGTAAAAAACGTTAAAAAAAATATTAAATTAATATTTATTTTAAACTATTTAATATTATTTCTTATAATATAAATATAAATTTTAATAATTTTAAATTTTATAATAAAATATAAATAATAAAAATTATTTATTATTAAATATTAATAAAAGCTTATTAATTTATTAAAAAAGTTAAAAAATATTATAACTTTATTTATAAAATATATAAAATTATTATTAATAAATTTAAAGATTTTAATTTAAAAACGTTATACCTTTAAATAATTGTAAAAGTAATTAATAATATTGTTAACCTAAATAATTTTATTTTAACTTTATTTATTTTCGACGTTTATTGTGACGAACTTACATTTAGGTCCGTTAAAGTGTAGTAACAGGGGTCTTGATTTTAGGTAAATAGTAGCGATACGAGTTAAGTGTTAATAAAACGTTAAAAATATTTATTAAGAAGGTTTAGAGTCTTTCCCTTTATATGAATTAAATATAAGATTTAGATTAATAGTTAAGGAAATGTAAATAAATGTTTAAATATATAATGGTCTTAAATATCCCGTAAACCTTTTCCTTACCTAATGTTTTTTTAAAGGCATTATGGATCTTATAGTTCTTAAGGATCTTAAAGATCTTATATTTCTTAATAAGATCCATAAAATCCATAAGATCCATAAGATCCATATATCCGAAGTTCAACCGAAAAGGCGTTGGTTGATATCCCTACTTCTATACTGGGTATAGCTTCATTACCTGTTAATTCGTAACACCATTTCCCTCCTTTCAGGCCTTTTTGTCCTTAAAGATCCCAGTAGGTTCTTTTCTTCCATTCTCTCGTTTTATTTAATAGAGCTAACTTTCTTTACAATATTAAGACATATATTAAAAGTAACTCTTAAGACCTGTTATTAGCTTAATTAAAAAGCTGCTTATAAGGCTTGTGCTACCTTTATTAAGTTTTTTAGCTATTAAGAAATACCCTGTTCTCACTGTTCTTATGTAAATAAGACTTTTTACTTTTTAATTACCAATTTTTCCATTTATAATTATTATATTTATAATAATAATTGTTCGAATTATAATATAATAAAAATGAATTCTTTAAATAACATATCCTCTAAATTGTTTTATTTATGTAATAAATGTTATAAAATTAAAAAAGAACTTTTTTAATTATATAAAAAAATTAAAGATTAATTAAATAAAATTTATAAATATTATAATAAAATTTATAAATATTAAATTAAAATTAATAATTATTAAGGAAAAATCAATTATTATTAAGATAATATATTAAATTATATTAAATATTTTAATTAATTTTATTTTTAAGAAAAAGTTATAAAGGTAAAAGTTATTAAAATTATATATTATAAGATTAAGCTTAAGCATTTGGAAGAAAAGGAGGATAAGGATTAAGACGTTTTTAATTAAATAGATCTTCTTAAGCCTTCTAATTCTTCCAGGGGCAACCCCAGCGGGGCTGCTGTTTTCTAAGATAATTTTAACTTAAGGATTAACTTATTAACGTTTATAAGCAGTTAGGATTTTCTTAATAAAATGTTTTTATAAGTTTTTAAGCGTTTTTAAAATGTTTAATTAATTTTTAAATATTTTTTTTTAATAAGTAATTCTTTTATTTAATTAAATATTTAATTTAATTTCTAAATTATTTAAAGTTTAATACCTTTTTAATTTTATATTTTTAATTAATTTTAATATTTAAGGTAATTTATATTAAAGCATTTTCGGGTGCTTTTTTTAATAAAGAAATATAAAATATTAAATAT
This sequence comes from Daldinia caldariorum, assembly GCF_022478825.1. NCBI lineage: Eukaryota > Fungi > Ascomycota > Sordariomycetes > Xylariales > Hypoxylaceae > Daldinia > Daldinia caldariorum. Next base: position 20,839 of record NW_025953059.1, on the reverse strand, counting down.
AATTTCGTTTTTATTAATAATAATAATTTATAATTAATTTTTAAAATAACTTTTTTAATTTTAAAAAATTTAAGTTTCTTATAATTTAATTTATTATTTAATCTTTTAATTTTAATATTTTATTATAATAAATAGATTTTATTTCTCTTTTTAAAAATTAGTCCTTTAATTTTATATTAATTATTATATTTCTTTATTTTTATTTATAAGAATTTAAGCTTATTTATTAAATATTTTTATATAATAATAATTTATTCTGTTATGGCTTTTACTTTAAAGATAAGTATTTCTTTTATATTAATTAATTTTATAATAATGAAATTGTAACTAATATTTACTTTAAATAAGGACATTTTTATATTTTTATTTATAAAATTATTATATACAATTTTTATTTATGGTAATAATTTTACCTAATTATCTTATATTTTATTAACATATATATGAAAATACTGTTTTAACGTTTAATTTAAATGCTTTATTTATTCATTTAATTATAAATAATATATTATTAACAATTTCTATTTTATATCTATTTTTACTATTAGGTTAGTCCAAAACTTAAATATAAATAATTTATCTTTATTTAAAATAATATGTTCCGATAATTTGTATTTATTAATTATATATTTAAAAAATGCGTAAATTAAATTTTTAATTATATTAGATTCTTTATATGGTATAAAGTATTTATATTTTATTAACCTATTAATTATTACTTATATATTATTATATAATATGTTAATTATAAGTTTTTTTAATAATAATAATTTAATGATGAAATTTTATACAATAGTTTTTTAAGCTTTGTCCAGGATTTCCGTAGGTTATATAAGTTTATATAACTTATATTTAATTACTTTTATTTTATTATATATGTTATAGTTATTAATTACTTTTTTAATTATTTTAAGTAGGCTTAGGAAGTTATAATCTCTTATAATTCGTTATATAATTTAAAAAATTCCTTAATATTTGTGTAATAAATATTTATGATATTTTTTAACAAACTTATATTATAAGGTATTAAGTATATATATCTTATTTAAATAAATAATTATTCTTTCTTCTGTTTTAATATTTAGGAGTAATTTTTCTGCTAATAATGCTTTTTAAATACGTATTATTTAAATATTATCTTTTTTAATAAGATATAATATTAATAGCATAAGTGCTCTTTATTTATTTAATATAAGTATTACTTTTTTTTCTATTATATCTTTCGTATTAATGCCGTTAGGTCTATTAAATATATTTATTTATATATTTATTTTTCTTATAATATAAATTATTTTAAAATTAAAATTGCTTAAATATTTTATTTATCTTTAAACTTTAAGTCTTAACTTTTAAATAATTATTAATGTTTTAAAATTATTATAATTAAATAATATTATAATTAATTCTTTAATTTTATTAAATTAATATCTTTATTTTTCAAATGTTATAACAATAATAAGTAATTCTTTATTATAAGTTTAATATTATATTTAAGCTCTTTTAAAGGTTTTGGATAAATATGCTACTAAATGTTATATCTTATTATCTTTAAGTTGTTTAAGGATTATGTTTATGGTTATGTTTAATCCGTTTATATGGATTTATTTTAATTAATCTGATCTAAATAATCTTATTATTAGATCGTTAATAATAGCTTTTTATATTTCTTTAAAAGCTTTATCTACTTTTGGCGTCCATTGGAAAGTTCCTTCCTTTTTTTATATAATAATTATAATAAAATTTATAATTTTATTAAAGTCCTTTATTAATTATTTATTATAGTTAGTAAAACTGTAGAACTATTATATAATAATAATATTATTTAATATTAATTAATCTTATATTATTATAATTTTTAAGTTTTATATTTTAATTTATTTAAATATAATAATATACCTTAAATAATTGATTTTTTACGTATAGAATTTATTTTTCTCTAAGTTTATTAGTAAATTAATTTTATTTAAAGTTTTTAATATTTTGTTTATATGTTTTTCATATTAATTAAAAGTTTTAAAGAAAATTAGGATATTATTTAAATAAATAAAAACTGTTTTTTCCAAAAATTTCCGTAATATAGTTTCAATTATTCCTTAAAATGTTATTAACGCATTTATAAGTTTAAATAATATGATTAAATATTTATAATAACTAAAAAGGGTTTATATTATTATTTTCTATTTATTACCTTTAGTTATTCAAATTAAATAAAATACCTTTTTAAGGTTTAAAATTGTAAATTATTTTATATTCTTTATTATTTCCATTAAACTATTAATATTAAATAAGAAATAATTATTTTATTTAATAATAAAATTAAAGTATTAATAATTATATATATTTTTATATATTATATTTTTATTTTTATTTAATTTTAATATTCTATTTTTATTCTTTTTAAGTATTAAAAAATTAGGCTTTTTATTAATAAGTTTAATTTTCGTATATATCCTTTTTCGAACTTTTATTTAATAATTTTTATTAATACTTTTTATTTATTTATACTTAATAAATATACTTTATTTAATTTAAGTAACTATCTTTTTTTAAGGTTTATTTTATAATTATAAGGTTTATAATTTAGGACTCTTATATTAGTATTTAGTTTTTTAGCAAATAATTTTGGGTATTTCTTTTGATATTTTTTGAGTACGTTAGTAAATCTGTTATATACTACCTTAATTTTTCTTTTAATTATTTTTTATTATTTTATTTCTTTAATTAATTTTGCAAGTTATAATATATATAAAAGTATTATCTTATAAGTTTTTTCAAAAGCTGCAAATATATGCCTTTTTACTATTATATTAAGTTCATTTAAGTTAACCTCTTTTTAATACTTAAATTTATAACTTTTAGTACTTAACTTTATTAATAATTATTTAATAATATTTTTCTGCTAATTTATCTTAGGATTATTAGTTTTTAATTAAAGTTTTTTTAAAATTATATTATATTAAATGTCCATAATATTAAAGGAAATTAAATAATCTTTTTATTAAATTTAAACTAAAAAATTTATAATTTTTTACTTAATCTATTTTTTATTATATTTAATTAATTATCCGTCAATTATTAACCTTTAATATAGTAATTCTTTCTTTTAATAATTAATTAAATATTTATTAATTATATTAAAGTTAATAATATTTATTAAGTATTTATAATTAACTAATGCTTAAAACTTCTGATTTTCCTATTCTACTATAATATACAGGTGGTTGTTAATAACTTAAACTACGTTGAAATTTGGTAGGACGTTTTTTTTATTAGCGTTTTTTTTATTCAATTACCTTTATTATTCTTTAATAAATTCTATTAAGCTTTTATTAAATACCTTTAGGTCCTTATATTAATTTATATATTTTTACAACGTAATAAATTTATAAATTATATATACCTTATATTTATATTAATTATAATTTTCTTACGTTCTTCCCTAATATATATAAGCTTAAAATTTATTTTCTATTAAAAAAATAATATTAAAGATTATATTATTTATTTATATATTTCTTAAAAGGGTTAATTCGAATTCGATTTAAATTTTATTAATATCCTTATATTAATATATAAATAAATATTTTTTAACCAACTTAAGCTAAAATTCTGTGTTTTTTTTAATTAAATTATATATTTAATAATAATTATAAAGATATAATATTTAAAATAACTTATAATATTTTTTATATTTTAAATTTTATTAAAGATTATATACATAGGTTTTTAATTTTAAATTAAGTTTTTTAATATTAAAAATAGGAAGCCATTTATTTATATCCAAAGATTGTTCAATTTTGGTAGCTTTTCGTAAGGTGTATACGATTTTAGGGATATTAATTTCTATAGCCCTAAAATTGGCTCGAATAATTAGTACTTTCTTTCTTTATGTCCTAAGGTATTTGTCAATAATAGCAACAATAGATTTTCTTCGGGCATATATTACTTATCGTTCTTACAATCCTTTAATAACTAAAAAATATTATATTTTTAGTTTTTATAATTAAATAAGGATTATAATAAAAGGGATTAAAGTTATTCAATCCATTAGGAATATATAGAATTTTTAATCCTTTTTCTTTTTTCATTTAACAATCCGTTTTTAAATTTAAGCACAGTTATTTTTAATTAATTATTTTAAATTTATATTAATAATACTATTATTATATATTTATCAATTTATTATTTATTATTCCATTTTATTAAATTTATAAAATAGTTATTTAAATTCCCGTTATTTTATTATAATTTTTTATTTATTAATAAGTTCTATAATCTTATAAAATTCATTTAAATTATAATTATTTATTTAGATTATTATCTAAAGTTTATTCTTTAAATCGTCCTTAATAATCGTAATGGGTATTTATTCCTTTAAATCATAATTATACCATTTTTTAACGCAATTAGACATCCCTTATAAACATTCTTTATCCGTATTTTATCTTCTTTCTACTTTAGTAATTAATAAGAATAATTAAGATATTAACTAATCTCTTATTTATTTTTTATCGTTATTAAAGTAATATAAGCAATCCTATTTATCGCATTTGCAAATGTTTTTTTAAAAATAATAATTATTAATAATAATATAGTTCTTAATATTTAGGGCAATTTAAGAAATTTAAATATTAAATACTTTTAAGGATATTACTTTTGTAATTTAAAGTTTAAACTATCCTTTTAATACCTTTAATTACTTATAAAATGTTTTATAATTCTTAGATATATAGCTTATCTTATTGCAATTATAATATTTAACTTTAATTATATCCTTTTTAAGTTTTTCCATTTTAATTGCACTAAAACTAATTTCTTTGGTTTTTTTTTTAATATAAGTAAAAATAAGTTTCCTAATTTTCTTTTTTTAAAACCTTTTATATGACCTTTTATCGTAAATAATAATTCGTTCAATATATTTATTAATATATTAAAATCTTTTTTCCTTAAAAATTTCGTCTTTAACTTATATAATTAATCTTTTATAAAAGTAATTAAATTAAATATTTTCGGGAAGTTAAGCAATTATTATAAGTTATTTAAACTTAATAATATATTTTAAAGCTTTTTTAATCTATTTTAAATTCTAAATAACCTTATAAACATTTTTTTTCTTAAATAAATTATTAAATATTAACTATATTTTATCTTCGAAATTAGAATATTTATTAAAGATATATTAAGATTCCTTTATTTCCTTTTAAATATTGTTAAAATGGTTATCTATAATAAGTTAAAGCCATTTAAAGGCGTTATTTTCTAAATATTAACATATAATTAAAACCTTATATTTATCTTTAATAAAGCTACTCCAATAAAAGGCCAAGTAAAGCTTAGCTACGTTAAATTAAGCTTTTATATCCGAGGTACTATTATATTTAAATAGTGGCAAAAGTCTGAATCCTTAGCCCATTAATAATAGGACTATAAGCTCTTATTACTTCATAAATTATAAATCAGCATCCTTATTTAAATTATTATTAAGATTATTATTAAAGTCCTTATTAAGATCTTCGCCTTTCTTTATTTTAAGTTAGGCTAATTCCTTTTTCAAGGTTTTTACCTCTTTTTCAAATTCCTAATAAACATTATATACTCTTTAAAATCCTTCTTTTAAAATTTTTATTTATTTATCCTTAATCTAAACCTTTTCTTTTCCTTTATTAAAAATTTTAGTAATTTCCCTTACTTTTTTCTTAAATAATCCGGCTTAAGACCTAATTTCTATTAAAACTATATTATTAATAAGTTTTAATACGTAATTAAAAAGTAATATATTAAATTCGTTATTTTATTTTACTTAATTAATTTTTATTAAAAGTTAATTTTTAAAGAATTTATTTAAAAAATATTTTAAAATAAATAAATTATAATTAATTTACGTAAGCAAGAAAATATTATTATTAGTACTTATATTATATTTAATTAATAACAGTACTAATTAAAAAGTTATTAAAATATAACGAACTTATATTTAAATCCGTTAAAATATAATAATAGGGGTTTTAATTTTAAATAAATAATAATAATATAAATTAAATATTAATAAAACGTTAAAAATATTTATTAAAAAAGCTTAAAATCTTTCCCTTTATATAGGTTAGATATAAGATTTAGATTAATAATTAAAGAAATATAAATGAATGTTTAAATATATAATGGTTTTAAATATCCCGTAAACCTTTTCCCTGCCTAATGTTTCTCTAAGGGCATTATGGATTTTATAGTTCTTAAGGATCTTAAGGATCTTATGTTTTTTGGTAAGATCTATAAGATTTATAAAATCCATAAGATCCATATATTTGAGGTTTAACCGAAAAGGCGTTAGTTAATATCCCCGCTTTTATACTGGGTATGGCCTCGTTGCTTATTAGTTCGTAACATTTACTTTAAAATTAATATAAATTTATTATTTATTACCATATAAATTTAAAAGATATAAGCAATTTAAAAGATAATAACGGAAATTAAAAAGATTAAGTTACAATATTCTGTACGGGACGCTTTAAATATTTATAATAACTTTAATATTAAAATAATTTTTTTTATATCTTTACTTATTGGAAATAAGGTATTAATTTATAAAAAAAGGGTAATTAAAAGGGATTATATAAGATTATTACAATTATTAAGAAAGATATTATAATTATTTTAAGCGCGTTAAGTAATACGTTTATATTCCGAAATTTATATGTTAAACTTTATATTTAACTTAAAAAAAACTTAATTTTATTAAAAGAAATTAAAATTAAATTACTTAATTTTACATTTAATCTTAATAATTATTAAATTATTTTAAAAGAAAATCTTATATATATTAATAATTTATTATATATTACTACTTTATATATTAACATTAAAAAACGTAATAACTTTATTTTAATATTATAATTTTAAATAAATAATAAAATAATTATATTAAAAAAACCGTATAAAATATTAAATATAAAAGAATTAAATGTTTTTTTAATAAAAATATATTATAACCTAAAATATATAATATAATAATATATTAAAGTGTAATAATATTTAAATCATAAATAATTTATAAAATTAAAAGTAAAAATATTTTTGTACTATATAAAAAATTATACTTAATAATTTAAAAATATAATAATTTTAATAAAGAATTTATAATAATATACATACTTATTATTTAAAAAATTAATTAATAATTAATATTAACATTAACTTTTATATTCTATTATTAAAAGATAAAAATTATAATAAAAAATATTATAATAATTTATATTTAATCTAAAATATTAATATAAAGAATAATTTTTATATATTTATTAATAAAATTAAAAAATAAATATTTTAAAAAAATGTTATTATATATTATTATTAATTAAAATATATTTTTAAAAAATTTAAATAATAAGATTAAAGACTTTAATAGTTCTTATATTATTGTTTATAATAAAAATTATAAAATTATAACTTTTTAAAAAAATAAGTTAAAAAATTAATATTATTAAATGTTAAATTCCTGGATATAATTAAATAATTTATAAAACAAAAGGCTTAAAAAATATATATCTCCTTTATATACTAATTCGAAACTGCTTTTAATTATTTAATAATAATTTAACATTTTAAATTTAATTTAAAAAAAATTAAGGCCTTTAATATTAAAATTAAGTAATAAATAAATAATTAATTATAAAGATTTAATTATATTAATTTAAACTTTTAAAATTTATAATTATATATTTTTATTAATAAATTATTTATAAATAATAAAAACCTTAATTTATAAATTAATTATATTATTATTTTAAATAATAAAAGATTTATAAATTAAAATAATAAATTTTAAATTATTAAAAATATTATCTATTAATTTTTTATTAAATATAAATATATTATTTATAATATATTTATTAATAAAATTTATAAAATAATATAAAATTTTAATATAAATTTTATTATTTATTATTCTATTAATATTATTTTAAATTAATTATTAATTTTAAAAGTTCCCCTTATTTTATATACTAATTTTTTTTCCTTATATTAATATTTAATACAAATAGGAAATATTAATAAAAAAAGATTAATAATTAACTTAATAACTTTATAATAATCCTATAAAAATTAAAAGATAAATAATATCTATTAAATTTATAATATATATAACTTAATTAACATTATAATAAAAACATTATTAAATAAAATTATAAGATTATTAATAAAGAATAATTAAATTAACTTACGCTTAAAAGGATAAGTAAAACGTAAGGAGCCTAAAAACGGTTATATGTTATTATAATAATAGGTTATTATAGCCAAGTACAAATACCGGCACAGTAAAAAATACCACATAAGAACTTACTAACCAGCCTAAATGTGGGATGGCGTAGCAATGAACTAACACGGGTTAACGTATAGGATAGTCCCTAATTTGAACCATCATACTTCCGACCCTGGCCTATCACAAGGATGTGCGGCACATTGGTACAACTGTGGACTGTCACGAGCGCGTACTGGCCTATGTGAAGGATGGTCCGTATGCATGCTGGTACACATTCGGACCAACGTAGGCACACACTATCGTAAAGTTTTTTTTTTTAGTTAATATTTCCTAAAGATTCTTTTTTATTGTGTAAATCACCTTCGCAATCAATTGGTTGCGAAAAGAAAATAGAGTAAGTGGTGGTTGTATGACATTGGCGCGTAGGCACCTTATCGGGGATAAGGTACCTTGTCGCCGATACTGGAGGGAGAAACAGTGAACCCACTATTACTATATAAAAGGACATCACACTGCTAGCTAGCCTCAGATAGATTCTTCCCTCCTTAGACATCATCAATATACCAGTCTCACCCCCATTGTTATTTGATTTACTTGTTTATTGCTTTATATTATACGTACGTACCTACCAACAGTAATAATATATAATAAATTATTAATATATATAAAATCTTTTTTAGGATAATTTAATTTCGATTTCTTTTAATAAAATTAAGCTTTTTTTAAGTTAAATATAAGATTTAATATGTAAATTTTAAAATGTAAACGTATTACCTAATGTATTTAAAATAATTATAACGTTTTTTTTAATAACTGTAATAATTTTATACAGTTTTTTTTAATTACCTTTTTCCTTATAAACTAATATCTTATTTCCGATAAATAAGGATATAAAGAAAATTATTTTAATATTAAAACCGTTACGAATATTTAAAACGTCTTGTATAAAGCGTTATAATTTAATCTTTTTAATTTCTATTATTACTTTTTAAATTGCTTATACCCTTTGGATTTATATGGTAATAAATGATAAATTTATATTAATCTTAAAGTAAGCGCCGAAAATAAGTAAAGTTAAAATAAAGTTGTTCGGGTTAACGGTATTATTAATTGCTTTTACGGTTATTTAAAAACGTAATATTTTTAAACTAAAGTCTTTAAGTTTATTAATAATAATTTTATATATTTTATAAATAAGTGTAATGAACTTACATTTAGGTCCGTTAGAGTGTAGTAACAGGGGTTTTAATTTTAGGTAAATAGTAGCAATACGGGTTAAATGTTAATAAAATGTTAAAATATTTATTAAAAAGGCTTAAAGTCCTTCCTCTTATATAAATTAAATATAAAACTTAAATTAATAATTAAAAAAATGTAAATAAATATCTAAATATATAATGGTTTTAAATATTTATAAACCTTTTTATTTTTTAAAATTATTATAATTTTTAATAATTTTATTAATTTTAATAATTTTACAAAATTATTAGGATTATTAAGATTATTTCCTTTTAATATATTTTACCTGTAATTTATTTGTTCTTAAGATTGTACGTTTTAAGATTTTTACTTTTATATAAAATATAGTTTTTATGTTATTAATTTGTAACATTATTTTCTTTTTCTTAAGTTTTTTATCTTTAAAAATTTATTAATAAGTGTATTTCTAATATAATTTCCTTTCTTTTTCTTATATTTTTCTATATTAATTTATTAAAATATTAAATTATATATTTAAATTTATTTTAAAGCGAAAAAATTATATTAATTAATAAAAAAATAAAGAATTTTGTATTTTTTATATTAAATTAACTAATATTTTTCTTATTTTATATTTAAATTATAAATATTTTAACGAATTTTCTTATATTTTCGTTTTTAATTTATTTAATTATAATATTTATATTTATAAATATAACTGTTTTAGTTATAACGTTTTAAAAATAAACTCTTTTAATAAGTTAAAAGAAAAAATTAAATCTTATTGAGATGAGTATTATAAAATTAAAAATAAAATATTTTAATATTAAAAGAACTTATTACAATTTATTTCTTATTTAAAAGAAATTCGGGTTAAGGAAGAGGAGGTTAAAAGTAAAGCCTTTTGTATCTTATAGCGTAAAGAAGAATTAAATTGTGAAAAGGAAAAAGAAAAAAAAGGTAAAAGTTAAAACATTTTTAATTAGGCTGCCCCATCCGTGCCGCTTAATTCTTCCGGGGACGACCCCGTTGGGGCTGCTACTTTCTGAGATAGTTTTAACTTAAGAATAAATCTGTTATTATTTGTAAGTAATTAGAATTTTCTTAATAAAATGCTTTTATAAACTTTTAAATGTTTTTAAAATACTTAATTAATTCTTATATATTCTTTTTTAGTAAGTAATTTTTTTATTTAATTAAATATTTAATTTAATTTTTAAATTATTTAAAATTTAATATTTTTTTAACTTTATATTTTTAATTAGTTTTAATATTTAAAATAATTTATATTAATATATTTTTAAATACTTTTTTTAATAAAAAAATATAAAATATTAAATATAACTTTATTTTTATTAATAATAATAATTTATAATTAATTTTTAAAATAACTTTTTTAATTTTAAAAAATTTAAATCTTTTATAATTTAATTTATTACTTAATCTTTTAATTTTAATATTTTATTATAATAAATAAACTTTATTTCCTTTTTTAAAAATTAATCCCTTAATTTTATATTAATTATTATATTTCTTTATTTTTATTTATAAAAATTTAAATTTATTTATTAAATACTTTTATATAATAATAATTTATTCCATTATAATCTTTATTTTAAAAATAAATATTTTTTTTATATTAATTAATTTTATAATAATAAAATTGTAATTAATATTTACTTTAAATAAAAACATTTTTATATCTTTATTTATAAAGTTATTATATATAATTTCTATTTATAATAATAATTTTATTTAATTATTTTATATTTTGTTAATATATATGTAAAAATATTATTTTAATGTTTAATTTAAATATTTTATTTATTTATTTAATTATAAATGATATATTATTAATAATTTTTATTTTATACCCATTTTTATTATTAAACTAATTTAAAATTTAAATATAAATAACTTATTTTTATTTAAGATAATATATTCTAATAATTTATATTTATTAATTATATATTTAAAAAATATATAAATTAAATTTTTAATTATATTAAATTTTTTATATAATATAAAATATTTATATTTTATTAATCTATTAACTATTACCCATATATTATTATATAATATATTAATTATAAGTTCTTTTAATAATGGTAATTTAATAATAAAATCTTATACAATAGTTTTTTAGACTTTATTTGGAATTTCTGTAGGTTGTATAAGCCTGTATGGCTTATATTTAATTACTTTTATTTTATTATATATATTATAGTTATTAATTATTTTTTTAATTATTTTAAATAAGCTTAAGAAGTTATAATCTTTTATAATTTATTATATAATTTGAAAAATTCCTTAATATTTATATAATAAATATTTATAATATTTTTTAATAAATTTATATTATAGGGTTTTTAATATGTATATTTTATTTAAATAAATAATTATACCTTCTTTTATCCTAATATCTAAGGGTAATTCTTCTATTAATAATACCTTTTAAATGCATATTATTTAAATATTATCTTTTTTTATAAGATATAATATTAATAACATAAATATTTCTTATTTATTTAATATAAATATTACTTTCTTTTTTATTATATCTTTTATATTAATACTATTAGGTTTATTAAATATATTAGCCTATATATTAACTTTTCCTATAACGTAAATTATTTTAAAGTTAAAGTTATTAAAGTATTTTATTTATTTCTGGATTTTAGGTTTTAATTTCTAAGTAATTATTAATATTTTAAAATTATTATAATTAAATAATATTATAACTAATTCCTTAATTTTATTAAGTTAATATTTTTATTTTTTAAATATTGTAATAATAATAAGTAATTTCTTATTATAGGTTTGGTATTACATCTAAATTCCTTTAAAAATCTTAAATAAATATGCCACTAAATACCATATCCTATTATTTTTAAATTATTTTAAAACTGCGCTTATAACCGCATTTAATCTATTAATATAGATTTATTTTAATTAGTTTAACCTAAGTAATTTCATTACTAGATCGTTAATAATGGCTTTTTATATTTTTTTAAAGGCTTTATCTACTTTTAACGTCCATTAGAAAGTTCTTTTTTTTCCTTATATAATAATTATAATAAAATTTATAATTTTATTAAAATCCTTTATCAATTATTTATTATAATTAGTAAAACCGTGAAATTATTATACAGTAATAATGTTATTTAAGGTAAGCTAATCTTATATTATTATAATTTTTAAATCTTATATTTTAATTTATTTAAATATAATTATATATCTTAAATAATTAATTTTTTGTATATAAAATTTACTTTTCTTTAAATTTATTAATAAATTAGCTTTATTTAAAGTTTCTAATATTTTATCTACATATTTTTCGTATTAATTAAAGGTTTTGGAAAAGATTAAGATATTATTTAAATAAATAAAAACTGTTTTTCTTAGAAATTTCTATAATATAATTTTAATTATTCCTTAAAATATTATTAACGTATTTATAAATTTAAATAATATAATTAGATATTTATAATAATTAAAAGGGATTTATATTATTATTTTCCATTTATTATTTTTAATTATCCAAATTAAATAAAATATTTCTTTAAAATCTAATATTATAAACTATTTTACGTTCTTTATTATTTCTATTAAATTATTAATATTAAATAGGGAGTAATTGTTTTATTTAATAATAAAATTAAAATATTAATAATTATATATATTTTAATATATTATATTTTTATTTTCGTTTAATTTTAATATTTTATCTTTATTTTTTTTAAGTATTAAAAAGATTAAATTCCTTATTAATAAATCTAATTTTTATATATATCCTTTTTCGAATTTTCGTTTAATAATTTTTATTAATGCTTTTTATTTATTTATATTTAATAAATATATTTTATTTAATTTAAATAATTATTCTTCTTTAAAATTTATTTTATAATTATAGGATTTATAATTTAAAACTCTTATATTAATATTTAATATTTTAATAAATAATTTTAGGTATTTCTTTTAATATTTTTTAAGTACGTTAGTAAATTTATTATATATTATTTTAATTTTTTTTTTATTATTTTTTATTATTTTATTTCCTTAATTAATTTTACAAATTGTAATATATATAAAAGTATTATTTTATAAGTTTTTTCGAAAGCTGCAAATATATGCCTTTTTATTATTATATTAAGTTTATTTAAGTTAACCTCTTTTTAATACTTAAATTTATAACCTTTTATATTTAACTTTATTAATAATTATTTAATAATATTTTTTTATTAATTTATTTTAAGGTTATTAGTTTTTAATTAAAGTTTTTTTAGAATTATATTATATTAAATATCTATAATATTAAAAGAAATTAAATAATCTTTTTATTAAATCCGGATTAAGAGATTTATAATTTCTTATTTAATTTATCCTTTATTATATTTAATTAATTGTTTATTAATTATTAATTTTTAATATGGTAATTCTTTTTTTTAATAATTAATTAAATATTTATTAATTATATTAAAATTAATAATATTTATTAAATATTTATAGTTAATTAATATTTAAAACTTTTGGTTTTTTTATTTTATTATAATATATAAATAATTGTTAATAGTTTAAACCGTATTAAAATTTAGTAAAACATTTTTTTTATTAATATCTTTTTTATTAAATTATTTTTGTTACTCTTTTATAAGCTCCACCAGAATTTTATTAAATATTTTTAGGTCCTTATATTAGTTTATATATTTTCTTAAAGTAATAGATTTATAAATTATATATATTTTATATTTATATTAATTATAATTTTCTTATATTTTTCTTTAATATATATAAGTTTGGGGCTTATTTTTAATTGGAAAAGTAATATTAAAGATTATATTATTTATTTATATGTTCTTTAAGGGGGTTAGTTCGAACTCAATTCGGATTTTATTAATATTTTTACATTAATATATAAATAAGTATCTTTTAATTAACTTAAGTTAAAATCTTATATTTTTTTTGGTTAGGTTATATATTTAATAATAATTATAAGGATATAATATCTAAGATAATTTATAGTGTTTCTTATATTTTAAGTTTTATTAAAAATTATATATATAAGTTTTTAATCTTAAGTTAAATTTTTTAATATTAAGGATAAGAAGTTATTTATTTATATTTAAAGAATATTCGATTTTAATAGCTTTTTATAAGATATATATTATCTTTAGGATATTAATTTCTGCAGCCTTAAAATTGGCTCGGGTGGCTAATATTTTCTTTTTTTATATCTTAAGATATTTATTAATGGTAATGGCAATAGATTTTCCTCTTATATATATTATCTGCTGTTTTTACAATCTTTTAATAATTAAGAAATATTATATTTCTAGTTTTTTTAATTAAATAAAAATTGTAATAAAAAGGATTAAAGCCACTTAATCCATTGGAAATATATAGAATTTTCTGTTTTCCTTTTTTTCTTATTTAATAATTTGTTTTTAAATTTAAATATAATTATTTTTAATTAACTATTTTAAATCTATATTTATAATATTATTATTATATATTTATTAATTTATTATTTATTATTTTATTTTATTTAATTTGTAAAAAGGTTATTTATTTTTTTACTATTTTATTATAATTTCTTATTTATTTATAAATTTTATAATTTTATAAAACTTATTTTTATTATATTTATTTATTTAAATTATTATTTAAAGTTTATTTTTTAAATTATCCTTAATAATTATAATGGGTATTTATTCTTTTAAATTATAATTATATTATCTTTTAATATAATTTAACATTTTTTATAAGTAGTTTTTATTTATATCCTATCTTTTTTTAACTTTAATAATTAATAAGGATAATTGGGATATAAATTAATTTCTTATTTATTTCTTTTTATTATTAGAGTAGCGTAAGTAATCTTATTTATTATATTTATAAATATTTTTTTAGAAATAGTAATTATTAGTAATAATATAGTTCTTAATATTTAGGACGATTTAAAAAATTTAGATATTAAATATTCTTAAAGATATTACTTTTACAATTTAAGGCTTAAATTATTTTTTTAATATTTTAAGTTATTTATAAAATACTTTATAATTTTTAAATATATGGTTTATTTTATTGCAGTTATAATATTTAATTTTAATTATATCCTTTTTAAGTTTTTCCGTTTTAATTGTATTAAGGTTAATCTTTTTAGTTTCTTTTTTTGGTACAAATGAAAGTAGGTTTTTTAATCTTTTTTTTTGGAATTTTTTATATAATTTTTTATTGTAAATAATGGTTCGTTTAATATATTTATTAATATATTAAGGTCTTTTTTCTTTAAAGATTTTGTTTTTAATTTATATAATTAATTTTTTATAAAAATAATTAAATTAAATATTTTTAAAGAATTAAGCAATTATTATAAGTTATTTAAATTTAATGGCATATTTTAAGGCTCTTTTAATTTATTTAAGGTTTTAAATAGTTTTATAAACATTTTCTTTCTTAAGTAAGTTATTAAATATTAATTGTATTTTGTTTTTAAAGTTGGAATATTTGTTAAAAATATATTAGGATTTTTTTATCTTTTTTTAAATATTATTAAAATAGTTATTTATAATAGGTTAAAGTTATTTAAGGGCGCTGCTTTTGAGATATTAGCACACTGTTAGAACCTTATGTTTATTTTTATTAAAGTTACTTTAAAAAAAAGTTAAGTAAAGTTTAGTTGTATTAAATTAAGTTTTTATATTTGTAGTGCTATTATACTTAAGTAGCGGAAAGGGCCTGAATCCTTGGTTTAATAATAATGGGACTATGGGTTTTTATTATTTTATAAGTTATGGGTTAAGGTTTTTATTAAGGTTATTATTGGGGTTATTATTTAAGTTTTTATTTTTTTTAGTTTTAAATTCGATTAATTCTTTTTTAAGGGTTTTGAATTTATTTTTAAGTTTTTTATAATTTTGATAGGCCTTTTGAAGTCCTTTTATTAAAAGGTTAATTTGTTTTTTTAAGTTAGATTTTTTTTCTTTTTTTTATTAGTAATTTCTGTAGTTTTTTTTACTTTTTTTTTTAAATGATCTGGTTTAAAACCTGGTTTTAACGGAGGCTATATTATTAATAAATCCTAATATATAATTAAAAGATAGTACGTTAAATTTATTATATTATTTTATTTAATTAATTTTTATTAAAAGTTAATTTTTAAGAAATTTATTTAATAAATATTTTAAGATAAATAAGTTATAATTAATTTAAATAAGTAAAAAAATATTATTATTAAGATTAATATTTATATTATATTTAATTAATAATAGTATTAATTAAAAAGTTATTAAAATATAATAAACTTATATTTAAGTTCGTTAAAATATAGTAATAAAAGTTTTAATTTTAAATAAATAATAATAATATAAGTTAAATATTAATAAAATATTAAAAGTGTTTATTAAGAAAGTTTAGAGTTTTTTCCTTTATATAAATTAGATATAAAATTTAAATTAATAGTTAAAAAAATATAAATAAATGTTTAAATATATAATAGTTTTTAAATAACTATAGGTTTCTTTTATTTTAAGCTTAAAACTTTTATAATTTTGATAATTTTAGTGATTTTATTAAGATTATTAAGATTATTGAGATTACTTCCCTTTATTAGGATTGTTAAGGTTTATTCATTCTTGGGATCGTACGTTTTAAGATCCTTGCTTCTATATAAAGTATAGTTCCCGTGCTGTTAGTTCGTAACATACAGTTTTCCCATATTCTTTTGTAATATATGCATTTTTAAGGCTTATTTTCCGTTAAAAACGCAATGTTAAAAACCATATTATTTATTTATATATTTCCTAAAAGGGTTAATTCGAATTTAATTCGAACTTTATTAATATCCTTATATTAATATATAAATAAATATCTTTTAATTAACTTAAGCTAAAATCTTATATTTTCTTTAATTAAATTATATATTTTGTAATAATTATAAAAATATAATATTTAAGATATTTTATAATATTTCTTATATTTTAAGTTTTATTATAGTTTATATATATATATATTTTTAATTTTGGATTAAGTTTTTTAATATTAAAGATAGCGATTTATCCATTTATATCTAAAGATTATTTAATTTTAATAGCTTTTTTTAAAAAGTATATTTTCCTTAAGATGTTATTTTTAACGGCCTTTAAGTTAGTTTTAATAGTTAGTACCTTTTTTCCTTATACTTTAAAGTATTTATTAATGGTTTATGCAATAGATTTTCCTTTAATATATATAATTTCTCTTTTTTATAATTTTTTAATAATTGGGAAATATTATATTTTTAATTTCCATAGCTGGGCGAGGGTCGTAATAGTAAGAATTAGGGCCGTTTAAAGCATTTAAAATATGTAAAACTTTTTATTTTATTTTTTTTTCGTTTAGCAATTCGTTTTTAAATATAAATATAATTATCTTTTATTAACTATTTAAAATTTATATTAATAATATTATTATTATATATTTAACAAGTTATTATCCATTATTCCATTTTATTTAATTTATAAAAAGGTTATTTATTTTCCTATTATTTTATTATAATTTCTTATTTATTAATAAGATTTATAACCTCGTTAAACTTATTCTTATTATAATTATTTTATTAAATTATTACTTAAAGTTTTTCTTATAAATTATTTTTAATAATTTTTATAAGTATTTAAACCTTTAGTTCGTGATTATATTATTTTTTAATATAATTTAACATTCCTTATAAATAATCTTCGTTTATATTTTATCTTTTTTTAATTTTAATAAATAATAAGTATTATTAAAATACAAATTAATTTTTTATCCTTTTCTTTTTTTTATTAAAGTAATATAAGTAATCCTATTAATTACATTTGCAAATATTCTTTTAAAAGTAATAATTATTAATAATAACGTAATTCTCAATATTTTAAGCGATTTAAGAAATTTAAATATTAAATGCTTTTAAAAATATTATTCTTATAACTCGGGGCTTTAATTGTCTTTTTAATATTTTAAGTTACTTTTAAAGTACCTTATAATTTTTAAATATATAATCCATTTTATTATAGTTATAATACTTAACTTTAATTATACTTTTTTTAAGTTTTTTCATTTTAATAACATTAAGATTAACCTTTTTAAATTCCTTTTTAATATAAATAAAAATAAGCTTTTTAATCTTCTTCTCCTAAAACCTTTTATATAATTTTTTATTATAAATAATAACACGTTTAATATATTTATTAATATATTTAAATTTTTTCTCCTTTAAAATTTTATTTTTAACTTATATAATTAATCCTTTATAAAAATAATTAAATTAAATATCTTTAAAAAATTAAATTATTACTGCTAATTATTTAAATTTAATAATATATTTTAAAACTTTTTTAATTTATTTAAAGTTTTAAATAACTTTACAAATATTTTTCTTTTTAAATAAATTTTTAAATATTAATTATATCTTATTCTTAAAGTTGGAATATTTATTAAAAACATATTTAAATTCTTTTATCTTCTTTTAAATTTCGTTAAAATAGTTATTTATAATAGGTTAAAGCCACTTAAAAGCATTACCTTTAAAGTACTAACATATTGCTAAAACCTTATATTTATTTTTATTAAAGTTAATTTAAAAAAAAGTTAAGTAAAGTTTAATTACGTTAAATAAACTTTTACATTTATAGTTCTATTGTATTTAAGTGGCAAAAAGGGCTTAAATCCCTTATCGGATAATAGTAAGACCGTAAAATCTCGTCTTATAAGTTATAAATTATAATCTTTATTAAGATTCTTATTAAAATCTTCGTTTTTCTTAATTTTAAATTAAGCTAATTTTTCTTTTAAAGCTTTTATTCTGTTTTTAAATATTTTATAAACTTTATACGTTTCTTAAAATCCTTTTCTTAAAAGGTTAATTTGTTCTTCTTAAATTAAGGTTTTTCTTTTTTTTTTTTAATAATTTTAATAATTTCTTTTACCTTTTCCTTAAATAATTTAATTTAAAACTTAATTTCTATTAAAACCATATTATTAATAAGTTTTAATATATAATTAAAAGGTAATATATTAAATTTATTATATTATTTTATTTAATTAACTTTTATTAAAAGTTAATTTTTAAGGAATTTATTTAATAAATATTTTAAAATAAATAAATTATAATTAATTTATATAAATAAAAAAATATCGTTATTTAAATTAACATTTATATTATATTTAATTAATAATAGTACTAATTAAAAAGCTATTAAAATGTAATAATAAAGGTTTTAATTTTAAGTAAATAATAATAATATAAATTAAATATTAATAAAACATTAAAAATGTTTATTAAAAAGGCTTAAAGTTTTTCCCTTTATATAAATTAAATATAAGATTTAAATTAATAGCTAAAAAAACGTAAATAAATGACTAAATATATAATGGTTTTAAATATCTTATAAACTTCTTTCTTTACTTAATATTTCGTTAAAGTCATTATAAATCTTATGGTTCTTAAGGATTTTAAAGATTTTATACCTTTTAGTAAGATCCATAAAATCCATAAAATCCATAAGATCCATATATCCGAAGTTTAGCCGAAACGCTATTAATTAACATCCTCGCTTTTATATTAAGTATAGCTTCGTTACTTATTAGCTCGTAACACATATAAAATCAATTATTTGTTTAAATATATTATATTAATAATTATTTTATAATTAAATTTTATGTTTAAATTCTTTAAAATAAATTTAAATTATTAAAAAGCCTTTCCTTTAATTTAATAATAATAATAAAATTTATTAATTTTTTTAAAATTATTTATATTAATATTATAATTAACTTTATTTAATAAATTATATAATTTATTAATTAATAAGTAATTAAAATATATATATAAATGGTGGTTGTGTGACATTAGCGCGTAAGTACCTTATTAAGGATAAAATGCTTTATTGTTAAAATTAAAAGGAAAGATAATATATTTATTATTATTATATAAAAAGATATTATATTATTAATTAACCTTAGATAAATTCTTTTTTTTTTTAAATATTATTAATATATTAATCTTACCCTTATTATTATTTAATTTATTTATTTATTACTTTATATTATATATATGTACTTATTAACATTAATTAATATTATTAGAAATTTAATAATATAAATTAATAAAGTTAGAAAAATCATTATTACAATAATTAAAAAGACTTTATTATAATAATATATGTAATATTAATATATTTTCTTTTATTTATAAATATATTTTAAATTTATAATGGATTATTATTTTACTTTATTACTTAATTTTTTTAAGTTTTTCGTTATTTACTATAATTTTAATTTATTATTAATATTATTAAATAAATTAATATTTATTATATATTATAAATATTTTATAATATTTTAATTAAAAAGTTTAATATA